>NW_013952768.1:497784-501837 GCF_001266775.1 Austrofundulus limnaeus
CATTAGCACCTCTAGTAATATATTTAATGAGAAAAATGGTGACGTGTTCAATACTTATTTTACCCGCTGTACAAAGGAGAGGGCTTCAAATCCTGACTTTCATTCAATTTTCCAAATTCCCTTTTATGTCTTTGCATATTAAAAAAATCATAGAACTCAGCAAATTATACTGTATATCCAGGTTTTTCTTGAGGTTTAAAAACTAGAAGCAGACAAATAACTCAAAATCATTGAGTTTCTTGGGACGTTAAAAACAAATTTAAAAAAAAAACTTGACATAAACGTTAGTCTTACCACGTGCAAGTAGAGCCTCTTGTGCTTGTCTTTCCTGCAACAGCTGCATCTCGCGCTCTTTGCGACGGAAGGCATCCTGCTTCTCCCGGATGCGATGGCGCAGCTCTTCGTCGTCTGTGTCAGAAGACTCAGAACCCCGGGCGCTGCGTGCATCCTCATCTTCACTTTCATCTGAACCATAATCACCAATCCCGCCTGCCACAACAGAGCCCCCAGGTTGTTCAGTGCTGGCAGAGCAAGACTCATTCTTACAAGGTTCCAAATACAAAACAATACCAACACAACGTCCTTACGAAAGGCACTTAATCCAAGTATGTACTTCACATCAACAACCCCCTTAAGCAATGTACAGCCTTAAACATCAACGTGAACACTAATTTTAAGCATGCTTGTGTACAACTTAAGTTAATCATATGCCACATTTGCATCAAATATCTAAAAAATATTAAAGGTCAAGTATTTGGATGTCAAGTCTTCAGTTTTTTCTCCTTGTTTCTTCAAACACTCCACCATGAATTCAAAATGCCCCCTCCCTCCCCCCCAGTGACAGAAAAATAGATACTCACTGAGACCAGTCAGAGAAGCCAGTGCACTTGACTGTGCCAGCTGTTTTGCAGGAGCTTTGATTCACATCAACAACAGGAACAACATGTTAAAACACATACTGCCATTGTCTCAAAGGCTAGAGAAGGAGGTCACAGATAAAGCGACATTTACAAGAGCTGTCAGTTAACAAAAAGTAAAATAAAATAAAAAAAATGGAGGGAAAAAAAAGAGAGGTTACACAAACTTCTGTCACACAATCCAAGTGAAACAGTCGGACAGGAGGAAATGAACCAGTCTGTACTAATGCACAGCTTCTTCAAGGTAAGTGCTGGTCAGAGTCATTGCTGAGACTTTATTCAGTCATCCAGCAGGACCTTCAATACCAAGATGAACGTGTCCAAATACAATTAGTCTAAAGCATTCTCCTGCTTTCTTCTTCTGATGCATTAGCAGAGAATGGTTGACAATACATGTCAGACAAAGTCTTGCTGCTCAATCACCTTTCCTTACAGGACATTATTTGAGAATTTTATACCATCAATATGCACTAAACAGATTATCTCCAGGTTTAAAAGAYCTGTCTTGGTAACAAGAACAGATTATGTGTTAACTGAAAAAAAGGGAAAAGCAGACCTCGAGTGGCTTTTCTGTGAGTCTCCCTGGCTACATGCATGATCTCTTCGTTAGTGACTGAAAGAAGGATCTCTGTCAGAAGGGTTTTAGTGATGCCCATCTAAAGAAGGAAAAAAGCATAAAATTGTCATTTTTACTACTGAGGAACACCTTGTGTTGGAAACAGCCAGCCTATTTGCTGGTGACGTGAGGGTAGAACCCACCAGGAGCTCTTCCTTTAGCTCTTCACTCATTTCTGGTTCACTGTCTTCTGCAGGAGGTGATGGACTCCGAACAGGAAATTCTCTTTTAATAGAGATCTTTTCGTGATTGTCATTGTCGTTTCCCTCATCGTCGCTGTCCTGATTTTCAAATTTAAAGAAAAAAAAAGAGGATGAAATTGACTTTCAGTTAAAAATAAATTAAATAAAAAAAGATTGTAAGCTAAAAAAGAAGAATCCTTTCTCATGAAATGTGAATACTGGAGCTTCTTACAAATTTACTCTTGCGTGGCAAGCGAGGCCCATCCCCTTCCTCGTCAGCTTTGTGCTCTGTCTCRTCATCATCGGCCATTTCTGCACGCTCCTGTTCCATTCGCTCTCGCTCTATTTTTTTCTGCTTCTCCCTGTCCATCTTTTCAAGACCCTCACGGATCCAAGCTGGCAGAGTGCGACGTTTTACAGCATCTGAAAATGAGAAAATAAATGACTTGATTAATTTATGCTAAACAAATTTTCATTTTTTAGTTTACGCGTTTTTCCATTTTTTTACTCTGAGAGCATTTAACACAAAACATGAGAAGTAGCTCAAACAGTTACATTGGTTTAATACTTAACAATGATGTAATACACATAGTGCACAAACATACACACAACTGACACTTGCATTTAATACATTTCTAAAAACTTAGAAAAAATGTAACCCTGTCTATTTGGTTTTAAAACATTTTTAGTCAACTTCGAGAAAAAAAAAGTAAAAAAAAACCCTAATTTTTATACAGGGTGCTCAAACAACAGCTAACATGAAATTCAAGGACTTTTCATATACTGTATATTATATCAATTTGTTTGGACAACGGTTCAATGTTTCTCACAAAGTCTGTCTTCAAACAATTGTTGTTCAATTAAATTTTTTTTCTTCCCCTTTTGGAAAGCATCTTTGAGTATCCTGACAAGCGCTATATAAGTTTGAAGTATTATTATTATCATCATCATTATTATTATTATTATTATTATTATTAATAATAATTCAAAAGTCTGTGATCAATATGATGTCAGATCAGGGTTCGACAACATTTTTTTTTTTTTTACCAGCCCTGTCGGGCAGGTGATGCCAAATGTTACCTGCCGGACATTAAAGGTTGCCTGCCCGAAACAAAAATGTTCAAAATTTGATAAAAATATCACAAAAACGTGTACTGTACTTTGTACTACAAAATTATTAACATGGTTACACACAGAGGTACCTAACATAACACATGCCATCTGATCAAACAGATGCAAACACTGTAGACTGAGTCACTCACTAAATCAGTCAATTGTTTTATCCAAAACATCTTCAATAAACTTTTTTAGGCCTTTCCAGTGTTTCCCCTAGAGTACTGACCTTGGGAGGGCTGCTTATGAAAACAATGATGATTGACAGCAGAAAAATAACAAGAAATTATTAAAASAGAGTGCAGCTATTTTTTATTTAAATACAAATCACAGATCATCTGCAAAAAGTCTGCAATTTGCATTAAGTGAATCTTATATAGCCTCTCTCATATTTAAAGATTCATTTAAGATATCTTGTTTGTGAGAACCCTGTTTTAAATTGTTAGTCATAGTTACTTAAATGAACATTATTTAAACAGAAGCAAAATATACAGACTATGGATGAACAAACAAAAAAAGTTTAATACTTCTAAACCTAACACACACACACACACACATACATATACTGTATACATATAAACACACACCCTTTCTAGAAAAATAGTATCTGTACAAATTTCTCAAGTTTTTTTTTAYCCCCAAACATTTATTATTTCTGACTTACCAAGAGGAGCTGGGGCTTCCGTTTTGACAGGGAGCTGAACAGGGGGGGATCTGGGCCGGTCTCTAAATCCTGGTGGTCTGGTATCTCGCCTGTTCTGTGGACCCTGCCAGTACGGAGAGTGGAACCCCSCAGGAGTGGGGGTGAAGGTAGAAGCAGCTCCATGCTGTGGAGAGACAGTACAAAATGCAAGTTAAAGGTGTCTCTGAAGTTCCAAGAGTTCTCCGTTTCTGACATGACTGCGCGTGTGGTTGTCTGAAATAYTATCACGGACACCTAACCCACTAAATCAGTATGAACTAAAAATAGATTTTATATAAAGTTCAGTGCTTGAAAGTACAGAAATCCTGCAGCATTTCTGTGCATTTGATCTGTTTCTGCTGTCAATCTAAGCTGGACATTAGTAAATCATAATGCAAGATATGTGGAATTTTCTAAGTCATCAGCAATAAATTTGAAATACTTTGCTAATTTATGCAAATTAACTTGTGCTAAAATTCAAGCACTAAAAGTAGCTGATCAAATAATAATAATAATAATAATAATAATAATAATAATAATAAT
>NW_013952768.1:505240-508679 GCF_001266775.1 Austrofundulus limnaeus
AAATATGATTTTTAGATGTAAAGCTATTATTAATTTTTTATTATAATTAGAATTTATTTTCATTTAGAATTTATGATTTTTCTCTAATTATTTACATTTTGCTTCCTTCTGGTTCTGTCTGACTGAATGACCCGGTTCTGAAGCAGTTCCCCCATCCCTCCCCCTCCCCTACTGAGTCAGACCAGGAGTTCTGCTGCGTCTTTTTTTTTTCCTTCATCCTGAACCTTTTTGCTGTTTAGCAAATAACTTTGAGCCTCGGTTAGAAAAAAAGATGTGGGTTGTATATTTCTGGGCTGAGATGAGTAAAGAAATGGTGGACTGAGTTCAAATGAGGTTCTTTTTTTCGCCACGGGATCTGTTTCCTCCTCACGATGCGGTGCAAATCAAATCAGACTTCTATAAAAAAAAATAGAGGCATATGCTTTTTATCATAACTTCAGATCTACATGGCCTAACAACACAGTTTAAAAACTGGTTTGAAGTTTGAAGTCTCTGCTTTTCACTCTTGAGTCTCAGAGAGGGCGGATCTTTACAGGTAGTTTTTTTTTCTTCCTAAACTTTATTTAGGTGAGCCAGCATTGACAACGCTCTGCGGGTGACGTAAACGGCTCTGCAACATGGCGAGAGACGCCTAAATCACGGGACAAAACGAATTGATAATGAAACTCGTTGCCAACGTTTTTAATAATCCATTTTTATCGATTTTATCGATTCGTTGTTGCAGCCCTAAAAAAGTTACTCTGTCAGTGATTCACTCTTCAATCATGATGGCTCAAAAAGTCCAAAGCCCAATATTMAACCACAAAATTACATACAAAACTAAAAAAATACTGAAGAATAAATGTCAATTAATTTTCAAAATGATGAATGGAAGACTGAGATTCAGCACAGTCCTGCTGTGAAGCTGGCGCTGTGTGTAGGCAGCACTGCAGTCTGTGTTCTTTCAATTCCTGCAGAGCCAGAAATTCAACAGTAAGCTTAGAAAAACTAAATCTGAACCTAGATGTAAAATGCAGTCAGTCTGCTGAACCATCCGGCAGGTGTTGACTACGCGAAAAAGCCACACTGCAAGCCATCCTTTTACATCTTTTTTGGCATTTGCTATGTTTAATCAAAAATCAATATGGTACAAAAATAATACATGAGCAATTTAAAGACGTTGAGTTTAACTAGACACTTAAGGAAATAAACTACTTAAGTCTGATGAGGATTAACAGGAGGTCCTGACTTCTACTGGAAAGTAAAACTAAAATGTCATGCCCTCTTCAGATGCTTAAAACTTATTTATGTATCCCCACAACTTATCTTGGCAAATTTCATCCTACTTCTCACATCAATCTATTTATAAACATTTAATATTTAAAAACAATAGAATGTAACCAAACTGCTGCACAACAATATATGACTACACACCCAATCGAATAAATGTGTTGTTACATAATTTCTTTTTAAATTATAGAATCTGCTAATTATGGGCATTTTAAGGGGTAAACACATTTAGTACTTTCTTCAATCCTTGGCTCTTGTTGCAATAGTTGAGCAGAACATGGAGAGAACTCCACAGACGTGTCTATGATGAAGTTTTACTTTTAAGAACAAATATCTTTTACCTGGTTGCCACATTCTTCCAAATGCTGGGTCACTCTGGAAGGCTCCATGGTTACTTGGTGTAACAGATTCAAGTCCTGGGATGTCCTGGCCATTGGGCTGGACACTGGGTGGTTGTGCTCCTGTTGACTCCTTTTGGGCTATCCAAGCCTGAGCAAGAGCTGCCCAGTCCACTTGACCTGAACAAATCAGACAGACCATGTATACCATTTTCAACACGATCACGAGATCTGTTTGAATTTTTACTTTATTTTATTAGATTAAATTTGTTTAAGGTGCAAACGCATCCTTCGTATACCCGGGTCGTGCTGATGTTGAAATGACTGCATCCACTGCTGCTGGCTCAGAGGCCACTGCGGCCACTGCTGTCCTCCCTGGTCCCACATCACCTCGCTCAGAAATTATACCTGAAACATCCAGGCAGAAACTACCTGAKTTTAGATGACACGACAGACGGTGCTGCAGTCTGCGCGTTATAACGCAACTTTCGACAGATGACCAGAAAAACGAGCTTCAGCCTTAGCAGAGCTAACATTACCTCCGGCTCACTAGCTAGGTTAAACTTAAGGCTCATCCGGCTCACTGTTGACCAATTRTTTTTGTTATGGGCGCAGAAGTTATGAGGCACATGATCTTGTGTCAGGTTGACGTATGAGACCAAAAATAAATACTGGGTTGAAATGCCAACCTCGCAGAAYGCTAAACATCAAGAGCTAAAGTGAGCGATCACAAGCTAGCGTAAGCTAATGTTAGCGAAGCTAAGCATATAAAGCTAGCTGGTAGCAGTAAAATTATCTCCAATGTGGCACACATGTGGCTTTGCATTGCAAGTAACAGTCGCCGAAAAATGTGTGACAAAACTGATCATGTACACTGTGTTTTAAGTTACACAATTCCGACCTTCTCCTGTCAGTTTGCCTCCGTCGGTTCCAACTCAAAATGGCCGCAGTGGGCACTGGGCAGAGGCAGAGCGAAGCGAAGCTTTGCTGCGTTCACTGACCGATGGAAATTATAACTTTAACTCGTATGTTCTAAGAAAACCTATTTTCAAACATAAAAAAATGTCAGCCAAAAACACGGAAAACTACCCTACAGGATTCAGAAGTATTTAATTTTAAAAGTGGATACAATAAAGACKTTTACCTTTCATTTCTTCTGTTGACAACGCGCGATCCGACAGTACATTAAAAGCAGCACCAGCAGGGGCACGTGACATGCTGAGCGATTCAAAAAATGTATACATGTCATGAAATGTTTGATTTGTTGCACTGACTGACAGATAAAATAAACATTCAAAAGCTACGCAAAATATAAAACAAGTTTAAATTTATTTTACAAGAACAACCCAAGAGACAAACAAAATCAATTGTTAGCCCTATGTACTGTATTACAATAACGTCACTATTTGTACAAAATGTGTAAACCAGGTCAGGCCCGCATAGGCAGTCAAGGCAAATGCTAGGGCTCTTCTCCATCTAGGGAGCACCCAAAATGGGGGGTCAAATATACAGTATCTATAACTTTTTTATCAGGGTATAGTTGATTTATAACCTGCTCGTTAGCTACTTAGGTTTAAGAAAGTAACTTGTTCTGTGGGTTTCTCAGCTGCTTGGTTTCTACATGAGGCTGTATGGTGCAGAGGATGTTTCACGATAAAAATATTGTATGAAAACTGTAGTGTTCAGTGCTCCTATAGCTTTATTACAGGACTAATTGCCAATAACAGGTTTACAAAAATTTCTATAGAGTTGCGAGTTTGCTAACTTGTGAAAAGTGTTTATGAAAAGTGTTTACAATTTTCTTAATAATCATTGCATTATAAGTTATGCTT
>NW_013952768.1:509679-511165 GCF_001266775.1 Austrofundulus limnaeus
TAAAAGTACTTTTATACACTTTCTAAGAAAAAGATTTTGCACTGTTAGCAGCAGAAATCCCCAAATCTTTGCTCAATATCTGTAAAAAGGCAATGGATACTTTTTGAGAGTTACATTAAAAGAATCTGTCCAGTTGTTCATTAGATATTTTGCCAACAGAATAACACACGTAAACATTTCCACCATGTCTCCAATTATTAACCAATTATTTAGTAACAATTCTTTTGAGTCGTTTTCCTTCAGTCTTATTCATCAAAAAAAATTAAAAATCAAAATGAATAAAACAACACTTTTGTCGATATATATTATCCACCAGGCCTTTACTCACAGTTTTTTTCTTTCTGTTTGACTTATTATTGAATTCTGATAAATTTCTAACAGTGGGAAATTGTAATATTTATGCAGATGTTGAAAGATAGCTTAAACCTAGCCTTTGATAATTTARTAATCAAYTGATTTTACCCAAAATGTCCACAAACCACTTCATTCTCTTCATCACACTGTTGATGTGGTTCTAGAGTGTAAACATTTAATCTTCACAATCCTGTGCTATATGACCATTTTTAAAATTACCTTTAAGTTTACATGGCTACACAGCCACTGAGAGTAAATTTAATTACAAGTGATGTTTATCAGAGAATGCTATAATCCAATTTGAAGAATCTCTTCCATTAATATTTTTCCTCCATYTTGCAGAGAAATACAACAGAAAGCAGCAGCTTAGATTATCTTGTTAATAATATTACAAATTCAATGCAAACTCCATTTGATAAAAATSTTCCTCTGATCACATCTCCTCACTCTTCTGCTGCCTTTACTCCCTCTGTTCTCCATGTTTGTATTTGTATATATCAATAATGTGTTTTTCTCTGAGACTACACTTGAGCCAGTTGTTCTGAGTCTTTCCTGACCTTTTAGACCAGGGATCTGAGAGGACAGACTCCAGCCAGCAGGTGTGCAAGACACCATAATTTGTCTTTTGTTGTTGACACCTAAACCCAAACATCATCATCCTGATAAATTCTGCCCACTGTTGTACTGATCACTTGCTGCTCTGSTCACCTTCCCCTTACAGTTGTCTCACCTTTGAAAAAGCATTTCCAGTCAAATCCTTGTGTCACTGACAGATATACAAATTTTGGGAAAAAAAATCTGAACATTCTCAGTCAGTCTGCAACAATCAGGTGGTATTAGGATCCTTCATCTGTCTGTCATTTTGTGTAGTTTGTTGCTGATGCTGCTACAATGTTCATATTGCTGCACAATAATTCACACAGGTTTTTTTTTTTTTCAGAAAAAGTTGTTTTAGAAGCCTGGAAATCTATTTTAAAAACCTGAGACTCATTTACCGAACCATTAGCCTAGTCTGGACAAATGGTTTTGCCTCTTTCTCAAAGCTCTGTGTTGTGTCATTAATGTCACAACTCATAACTCAGGGGTGAGCGGTCCTGGACTGTGTCTAAATTCAGGGGCTGTGTCCTTCAAA
>NW_013952768.1:512165-514001 GCF_001266775.1 Austrofundulus limnaeus
ACGTTTATTTCGTTTACCAGCTCATTTGATTTCTGACGAGAATATTACAACCATGTCTATGCAAATGACAAAAGCCTAACAACACAACCGCTTGAAACTTTCAATTTCTGTTTGCCAGATATTTATTTAAAACTGTACTTCTTTCTCTTGCTTCATCCATTATTACATGTAAAAATTATCTCCGCAATACATCTTYGGAACGGCAGGGCTGAGAAGGATCCATCGGACCCATCCCTCAAATCAGGGTAAAAGGAGGACACATTTGTGGGCCGCATCGGAGGAGTCTTTAAATTTGGACAGCCTCGGGCGCAGCGCTGTGATATTAGCAGCCGGCAGATTTGGCCTTCGAAGGACAAAGCCCCTGAATTTGGAAACAGCCCGGGTCCTSCARGGCCACTATCCTGCACGWAGGGCTGGGCGATATGGCCCCAAAAAATAATCTCTGATTTTTTTCATCCTAAATTCGATTTTCGATTTTATTGATTTTGTTTCCCACTTAACGGAGTGCCTCTGTTTCAGATGTTGAAACAAATTTGCTTTATGTAGCAAGAGCCTTCAAACAGATTTTGCAGAGAGGTGTTTGTTGCTCCATGTCCGAGGTTGCGAAACCTAACCAGTTCCAGAAAACTGAAGAAACTGTGCCTTTTTTGGGAAGTAGATCCTCTCTGCTAGCTGCCATATTGTCATGTCGTGTACCAAGCAACTTGAGGGACAGGTGGGGTGACCTCTGAACTACAGAAGGCCCAAAGAGTGCACTGGTGGGAAAATAATCCAGGTATTCCCAAAATTCAATCTTTATAAAAGGCAAATTCAAATTAATCGATTAAATGGATTTATCGCCCAACCCTACCTGCATGTTTTACTTGTTTCCCTGATCAGGTGTGTTGGAGCAGAGAAACAAGTAAAACATGCAGGGTAGCAGCCCATGAGGGCCAGGATTGCCCACCCCTGTACTAACTACTGATAGCTCTCAGACAGAGCAYTATACTTCAAACATGACTGGCCTCTACCTTTGAGGCAAGACTAAGATCCTTACGAAATAATGTTTTTTCAGATCAGTCACATTATGTTATGGATGACTGATGTATTTATTTTAGGTCAATCCCATGTACTAGCGATGTGCGGATCAATATTGAAGTATCGATACCACCGATACCAGAACTTGTGCTCCAATACTAAAATCAAAATATCGAAACTTTGATACTTCAATCATTTCAGGTAATGTATGTCATTAACAGGAACACAGTGGAAAGTTAMTAAACCWTTGAAATTGTGTCTAAATCAGGAGCGCTTGGAGGGAACTACTTTTACTTCCGCCTGTGTAATGTTTCAGCGCAGCGGCTCATGCTCACTCACTCAGTCTGTACATGTTCAGTATTTTCATCTTAATATGTTCATCTAATGTAGATTAAGACACGTGTTCATTTTTATATCAGTTCTTGAAAAATGAAATGTTATATTAACTCTGTGGACTCTACAGTATTACATCTGAGTTTAAAATGAAGAAGTAAAAATTACTCTGATGTCTGGTATTCTTTACGAAGCAATGATTTGAAATACACTTTAGATTTACCAGACACATCATTTGCACAAAAAACAATCATTATTGGANATAACTCAGGGGTGAGCGGTCCTGGACTGTGTCTAAATTCAGGGGCTGTGTCCTTCAAAAAGGACCCAGCCTACCCGGTCTAGGTGGGCCAGGTCCTTGGTCAACCACAACCTCACCTCTCTTATGCTTTGTTCTCGCTGTTAACCCTGGAGTCTAGTAACTGTGACGATGCTAAACAGAAGCAAAAATAGATCAAAATTAGCTAAATATCCATATTATTATTA
>NW_013952769.1:0-1700 GCF_001266775.1 Austrofundulus limnaeus
CATGACAAGGAGATCCCACCTGAGAAACAGCAGCTGGCTATGTGGAGATGTTGCAGCRGGCATCCCTCATGACTGAGGGCCCTCGTCTGTGTGGTAATGATTGGGTTTTTCAACAGGACAATGCTGCAGTTCACAATGCCCGCCTGACAAAGGAGTTCTTCCAGGAGAATAACATCACTCTTTTGGACCATCCTGCATGTTCACCAGATCTAAACCCAACTAGGTATGCCGGGGCCACTGCCAAGGACAGACAGACTGCAGTGAGTTGTGTGCTCCGCTGAGAAGGTGACTGGCTGAAGCTTGACTGGTCAGAAGCTTCAGCGGAGACCGACCCTGACAGCCCCTCCCAGTGGCTGGCCAGGACCCGGACACTGCATCTCCTGCTGGTCTGAACGCAGGACCACCATTTTACGTCGGCTCAACACAAACTTGATTTTAATAGGTCAATAAGCTAATTTTAACTCATGCGTCCGTTTTTCTCTACGAAGTCGAGATCAAATTACCAAGCCTTGCAGCAGCCTAAGGAGAACCGGACTACATCGTCAACAGAGAATTACCCGTTCTCTGACCACCGGGACCAGTCGAGTTTACAGGCAAACCCCTGTGGCCTGTCATCCAGCTTGGATGAAGAGCTCTACCTGGGAAACGACCCCCAGAGATGACCTTCAGTCGACCTTCAGTCGCTGACTTCCCTCTCGGTACCCACATGGCGGAAACAAAAGGGTAAAAAAGTGAACATTTGCTCTGGTGACAAAAAGGTGCTTAGGCTTAATTTGATTTTTATCTTTGTATGAGATTTGATAATCTAAACGATTTCTCTCCCTCATTTAACTAGGATCCCTTAGTTAAATTCTCAGCTAAAGCAAACTCCCCTCATTCCAGCCTAAAAAAGCCTTTTTTAGTGTTGTTTGTTTGTTATTGTTTTGTTTGTTTGTTATTCACTTGTGATTGCAAAACTCTTTCAGTTTTACATGGTTCCATAATGTCATCATTTCATTCTTGCTATAGCTGTAAATACAATTTAATCTGTGAATAAATGACCCGTGGAGAACTGGTCAACATGAGACAACATCTATTTTCTGTGTCTTGATAAGGTACTGTATTATTGATTTTTCTGAGAAAAGAACTCATTATTAATTTGGGTAATAAATTAATAGAGACTGAATGATAATAAAGCTATGTAACATTTTTCTCTTCTCTTTACTGTGTAATACTAACAAAATACAAGGGTAGTGGTGGGACTTCTGGTTATTGCACTGAGGTGAGCAGACGCATTGAACCAGAGCTCCCAACTCGGTCGGCTAAATCCCCTTTGCCAGAGCTGAACTAACCCGCTAAGACCGACTATTTTATGATGAAAAGGGGAAAAGCATTAAAAAGTAATAGGAAATCAAAACAGACAGAAGAAACCCGTAAAGACATAAAGGAAGAGCTGTGCTGCTTTTGTGATGACTTTACCGCCGACATGAAGAGAGATTTAAGAAATTTTCAAGAGGAGATTAATGGAAAACTAAATGAAGTCGTGTCGGACATAAAAGAGAATCAAAAGAGAACGGAGGAGGAGAAATATGTTACTGATTTAAAAGTAGATAATACTTGACTGTTGTTTGGGAGCTGGTTTAAAGTGTAACTTACCCCCCTGTGAAAAGATAACTCCGCCCCAGGGCTAAATTTGAAAAATGCATCAAAGTGGGTAGGGG
>NW_013952769.1:2424-4300 GCF_001266775.1 Austrofundulus limnaeus
ACCCAGAATCTCTGTATATAAAGAAATGATTAAAAAGATTGGCTTAGTTGATGTATGGAGGGAATGCCACCCATTGTCTAAGGGGTTCACTATTTTCTCTCACCCTCATGGAGTTTACTCAAGAATTGATTATTTTTTCCTATTTAGAGCAGACAGATACAGGGTTCTAGACTGTAGTATTGGTACTAAGGATGTGTCAGATCCCTCTGGGGTATATTTGAAACTATATTTAGATTCTCATCCCAAGACAACAATATGGAGACTTAACACAGCTCTGTTGAACGATAACAAATTTGAGCAATTTATTAACAAGGAACTTATGGAATATATAGATTTTAATAACAGCAATGAAATGTCCCCAAGTATATTATRGGATGCGGSAARAGCAGYACTGCRTGGGAAAATCATAATRTGGGCATCAAGGAAGAAAAAAGAGAAATCTGAGCAATTTAGTGACTTGACTAAACAGTTAAACATTTTAGAGCAGAAGCATGTTGAAACCAAAGACCCCAATCTTCTACAGCAAATTGCTGCAATAAGAGCGGATTTGAGATTAAGTATCACCTTATCATTGAGTTTAGTATTTAAATACAATATACAAAACAAACTTACTATGAAAATGGACCTCGGGCAAAAAAAAATATTAGCCTGGCGATTAAAACAACAACAACTAGACAGACCCAGCTATAAAATTAAAAATCCCATTTCCAACCAGATGTGTTTTTCACCTGACAAAATACATAAATCATTTGAAATATACTACAGGAAATTGTATAGTCAACCCGAACTAATGGAGGTTCCCTCAGTAAAGCAGTTTCTAGACTCATTGGATTTCCCCTCAATTGGTGTGGAGCAAAATAAGTGGATATCTGCAGAAATAACACCAGCAGAGGTTGATAAGCTATCTCAAAATTAAAAACAAGTAAGTCACCTGGTGGTGACGGATTACCACCTGAATGGTACAAAACTTTTAGGAGACCTATAACACCGTTGCTGTTAAAATGTTTTAATCATGTCCTTAAAGGAGGTGAGATTCCACCATCCTGGAAACAAGCGATAATATCCATTATACCAAAACCAGGAAAGGACAAAAGGGAATGTAGCTCATACCGGCCCATTTCTGTCTTGAACATTGATTATAAAATTTTCACTTCAATAATTGTCAGCAGACTAGAAAATATTATCCCCGAATTGAATGACACAGAACAGACAGGATTTGTTAAAAATAGATGTACACAGGATAATGCGAGGCGAACGTTACACTTGTTCGACACTGAGCAGAAATAATTTAAAATCTTTAGCAATTAGTTTTGACGCTGAAAAAGCCTTTGATTCTGTAAGATGGGAATACTTATATCTGGTTCTACAGCAGTTTGGCTTTAACAACACAATCACAAGTTGCTTAAAATCAATATACAGTTCGCCAGTACCAAGGATCAAATTAAATGGCGGCCTTTCAGGCACATTCCCACTGGWACGAGGATGCTGACAAGGATGCCCTCTGAGCCCAATTCTCTTTGCACTCTTTATAGAGCCACTTGCTCAAAAAATTAGGGAAGACCCAGAAATTAAGGGAATCATATTTAAGGGAAGAGAATACAAAACATGTCTATACGCCGATGATGTTCKGGTGACCTTATCTGACCCAGATGCCAGTCTACCTCACCTCATGTCCTGCCTCCATCAATTTGGACTTTATTCAGGTTATAAATTAAATATTGGAAAAACTCAGACCCTCTGCTTTAATTACTCACCCCAAGAGAATATAAGTAATCGGTTCAAATTTAACTGGAAAACAAAAATCATGAAATATTTAGGTGTTAATATTACCAAAAATTTAAACAAAATATACAAAGTAAATTATGGTTCTATGACT
>NW_013952769.1:5390-7228 GCF_001266775.1 Austrofundulus limnaeus
GGGAAAACTATATGCACGTCCTGTCATTTTAGTCTCAGTATTTGCTCCAAATTGGGATGATCAAACATTTTTAATACGCTTTTTTCAAATTTACATAATATTTCAACACATAATCTCATAATTGGAGGAGATGTGAACTGTGTGTTATCATCCCTCGATCGCAGTACAGTGGGGAGGATCTCTCTTTCTAAATCGGCCCAGTCAATTAATTCATTTCTTAACACTTATGGAGTGGTTNATGTGTGGAAATACTGCGTCGGGCTCAGAGTCGTGGTCCTCTTCGTTTTAAAGAGTCACCGATCACCATCACATCTGACTACACGGCGGCTGTGGCCAAGGCTCGAGCGGTGTTTACGGAGGTGAAGAGTCTTCTTCGCAACCGACATGATGCTCGCTATGACTTGCTTTTTCCTGCACGACTTTGCGTCTCTCATGGGAGGAAAGCAAAATGGTCCAGTGAAATTTAGGAAAGTTATGACACATTTAAGACAACTTAATGCTAATATTACTTTTTTTGCAGGAGACCCATTTGCGTAAGGCAGACAGTGCAATTCTAAGCAGGCGCTGGTCAGGTCAGGTGTTTCAGTCTAACTTCCAATCTAAATCGAGAGGGGTGGCCATCTGAGTAAACAGGTGCAATTTACGGCATCCAGTGTTAAAACGGATGCTGCTGGACGTTATGTTATTGTGGTGGGAAAACTATATGCACGTCCTGTCATTTTAGTCTCAGTATTTGCTCCAAATTGGGATGATCAAACATTTTTAATACGCTTTTTTCAAATTTACATAATATTTCAACACATAATCTCATAATTGGAGGAGATGTGAACTGTGTGTTATCATCCCTCGATCGCAGTACAGTGGGGAGGATCTCTCTTTCTAAATCGGCCCAGTCAATTAATTCATTTCTTAACACTTATGGAGTGGTTAGCGTGTGGCGTTTTCGTAATCCGATCCTGAGACGGTATTCATTCTTTTCCCCTGTTCATAAGACCTATTCACGGATTGACTACTTTCTCCTCGATAAACGGATTTTACCCTTAGTGAGTGAATGTGATTATGGAGCGATAGTCATTTCTGATCATAGTCCGCTCATAATGAAACTGAACATTCCTGTTACGCAATCGGTCTATCGTCCTTGGCGACTTAATCCGATACTTTTATCTGACGAAGACTTAGTTAATATGCTTGCTTCTGAAATTAAGTTTTTTATTGATGTTAATCGGACTCCCGGGATGCCACTCGGCACTGTTTGGGAGTCATTAAACTTTTACCTGAGAGGTCAAATAATATCTTACTGTGCAAATAAAAAGAAGAAAAACATTGAACGGTTAAAATCGCTGACAGATCAGATTTTACAACTAGACAGGGAATGCTGCCACACAAGACTCACTTAAGAAACGTACATTACTCCAAATAGAGTTTAACATCTTATCTACCCAACAGGCCAAATATTTAATATCCAAATCTAGGTATGGCTACTTTGAGCATGGTGAGAGGGCTGGACGCCTTCTTGCACAGCAGCTACGGCAACGCTCAGCTAAACAGGATATCTCTGCAATAAATGATAAGCATGGTGTAAAATGTTGTGAGAATGCAGGAATTAATCTGTGTTTCAGCAAATTTTACCAATCTCTGTATACCTCCGAAGCCTCACCTAACCCTACTGAATTGGATGATTTTTTTAAAGATATTAAAATCCCTTCACTAAGTTCTGACCTATCTACCGAGTTGGAAAGAGGTTTCTCTTCAGCTGAGATAAACTGCCATTAAAAAAATGCAAAATGGAAAATCTCCAGGACCAGATGGTTTCCCGGCAGAATTCTTTAAGAAATTTT
>NW_013952769.1:10480-11856 GCF_001266775.1 Austrofundulus limnaeus
CCCCCCGGGCGTCTCCCCCCCTCCCGGCTGTAGCAAGTGACAGATGCGGTTCTGAGAAGATGCATTTTAAAACGTCTCCAAACTTTAATTAATGCATAATTTAAGTTGTTTTGTTTAGTTTGAGATCTTCATATTAACGTAGTGTTACAGCATTAAAAGACAATTTAACTTAATCTAATCAATTTATGTCATTAAAATCTAATTCAAGTTCAAACAGAATAAACTATTGTCAACATATGATTTATTTTTCAACTCGAAATATTTTCTAAATAACGTGTGTGTGCGTGTGTGTAAAGTCAGTGTTGTCTGCGGACAGTGGTGAAGAGGAGAAGGGTGCAAGCTTAAAATTACCTCAGGCTCTGAAACATCAAATAACTTAAAACTGTTAAGTTTATTAAAAAATTTTCATCTGTATTCATGATGCAAATGAGGACATTTTATGCAATTTACAGAGGACCAGTACAAGGTGACAACATTAGTGTGTTGAGAATGAACTTATTTTAGGATTTTCACAGTCTTAGCTTGCCATTTCTCCGACAATATTCTTGAAAATTAAATGTGTGCAGTGCTTGGTTCATGCCAGGGTTTTTTCTAACGACGTCATCCAGTATCAGCTTTGCGGCACAGCCAGGTGTCGCAAATCAGCTCTAAGACTGACATCAAAAAGAAAAAATAAGAAGGTCCTTTGGATGGGTTCTTCTTTAGTGAAACGTTTTATCTCTCGTCCAAGAGACTTGTTCAGTCTGATGAGTTTCAGGTGAATTCAGCCTTTAAAGCAATGCCTCCACATGGTGGACAAAGAGTTCAGTCACATGCAAAAGAGGCCTCTTTTAGATTAGATTAACCTGTTTGTCCAGGTGGAGGCAGGGCTTAACGAAACTTTTACGTTTACCCATACAGACCAGTATTTGCGCTTTGATTCCCTTCACCCACTGGAACACAAGTTAGGAGTCATCTGTACCACAGATCAGACAGTGTCCCCACAAACACTGGAGCCAGGGAGAAAGAGAAGTCACACAGAAGATAGGCCCTGGAGCAGTGCGGTTATCCTAACTGGGCTTTTCTGAAAACAGACAAGAAACCCAAACAGGATTCCAGCCAACAACCAGCTGAAAATGAAGACCCTAAACCCAGACGCAAACCAGTCGTAGTTCCATATGTGGTAGGAGTTTCAGAGAAATTGAGACATTTATTCTCTAAACTTGACATCCCAGTGGCTTTCAAACCCCAAAACACGTTGCAACAAAGATTAGTTCACCCCAAAGATCCAGTTCCCCGGCAAAAGAAAAGTTGCCGGTTCCCCTGTGAAAAGAAAACTCCGCCCCAAGGCGAAATTTGAAAAATGCATCAAAGTGGGTAGGGGAGGGGGTGTGGGT
>NW_013952769.1:12449-17033 GCF_001266775.1 Austrofundulus limnaeus
AGAGAGAGAGAGAGAGAGAGAGAGAGAGAGAGAGAGAGAGAGAGAGAGAGAGAGAGAGAGAGAGAGAGAAGCGCAGCAGTCAGCTCTCCCCACCCGAGGCTGAAGGTCAACAGACTATCATGCTAAGCTTGCTAGTTGTTCCACCCTCTGACTGCTGCAGGGGTGTGTCTTATGCTGCTTTCACACCGAACGCGATTTCAGCTTCAAAATCGCGGCCAACGCAGAAGTTGGTTGCTTGTGCACTTTGAGGTCAGACGCAGGACAGCTCTTGAAGCGCTGCATGGCAAGAGCACCCCCCCCTGTTGGGCTCTGTTTAATGCCGGACGAGGAAGTGGCTTTGCTTTATTTACAGAGAGCAAGAGCATGTCACGCTCATCAGATAATTAATTCATAATTAATTCAACAGATAATTCAGAGAAGAGGCTCACAGCTCGCTTTCAGGACTATTTTTGTCCCGAGCCCAGTCTGAGGAGCCGCTGCCACACATTGGTGCGGATATCTCCTGTCAGGACACTGACTGCAGGCACTCGATTTCAGCTAAAGAGCTCCTCTCCATCTGTTTCAGTTTAATGGACATCATTCAGTAAACTGTCCCGCCGGGAAATATGTCGCTACGTCCCAGAGTGGAGTCTCTCTGATTGGTTGACGCGGCGCGTCGAGCTGCAAAAGTTCAGATTTTCTAACTTCAGCGATTTGCCCCTCAGCACGTCAAACGCTCAGATCGTTCAAATCTTTCAAATCGTGCTGCTCTAATCGCGTTTGAGGCACCACAGCACTTCCCGACGTTGCTTGAAGCTTGTCCACCATAGACTTTGCATGTAAACCTGAGGCTCCTGATGCCGAAATCGCGTTTGGTGTGAACGCACCATTAGAGAGGGGCTTTTATACCAGAACACAGCCGCTGTGACGAAACCATGGAGAAGACATGTCACCGTGGAGAGCCGTTAACCAATATGCAAATTAGCCTGCAGTACCACTGCTCTACCCATATGAGCAGCAAAAATACATTTTTAGACCAAATATTACAGATTTGAACAAATACGCACAAAAACATCACAATTAATACAGAAACAGTACTATATAACATTTCAGACACATTTAGACAGTTTATCAGCAAAAAAAAGTTAATTTTGGGGTAAGTTACTCTTTAAGGCTAAGTTCACCTGAAACTCAGACTGAAGAACAGGGCTCTAGACTAACTTTTTGCACTGGTTGCACCAGTGCACCTAACATTTTTTCTTAGGCACACCAGCACAAAAGTTAAGTGCACCCAAATTTTCAACCACATCGCCTAACATCAGAGTTTCACAGGTTATTTTTTTAATCACTGTTCATTAAGGCAACATTAACTCGAAAATAATTAGTTAACAATCAAGTAAACATAAAGTTCTTTATTTAACCAGAACTGTAGACTTATAACTTACTGAAAAGTATTTAAAGTGATTCTATAAAAATTCTAAGTGCAAATGTTTAAGGGCTGAATGTCTTATAAACATATTAAACATTTCATGGTTAAGTTTTTTTTAGACACATCCCTCAGATTGGACAACTATGGATCTTTGGCATTGGATAAACCAGAATGATGAACAGAGAATAATTATTAATAAGAGAAAGATTACTGATATTTATTAAAAGGTTGTGCACATTTTTTTTAAATAATAACACATAAAAGTCTGCAATTTCATCATCAGTTGAATCTTATTATCTTACATTATTTCACTTAAATATCTAATATGTCTAGTTTTATCCTCCTGAGACCCAGAAGAAACTATTTCAGATAATTGGAATGTAACTGTGGTGAAGTCGATTAAGTGCAAAAGCGGCCTGCCACACACGTGAGCTTCCTCATCCTGCTCAAATGATCTGACCCCGACTGTTAAATTAACAAGATAGACGAGCGAGCAACCGTCCACATCTTGTTTTCATTTCCAGCTAACAAGAAAGAACTGTTTTTCAGACATCTGGGTAAAAAATAAAAAAAATAAAACTCCAGCTGTTTCGCTATGCATGCGCGCACGTGTGCGTGTGTGTGTGTGTGTGTGTGTGTGTGTATACAGATTTTTGCTTCATGGTGGGTACATTTTTGGACCATTTCACCAGTACACACAGGAAGGTGAGCTTAGGGTTTGGGTCAGGTGTGAGGTTAGGGTTTGGGTCAGGTGTGTAGCCTACCTGGGAGGTTATGTTGGCTATAGAATTGATGGAAAAATGAATGGAAGCCAATGCAAAGTCCCCATGAGGATAGAACAACAAAACGTGTGTGCGCGGGAGGTGTGGAGTGGAGCCCGCAAGCAGAGCGCAGTGTTATTAGGAGAGATGAGACCGTCAGCGGGCGACCATTGATACTGCTGGATTGATTTGTTTTATGGAACATGATGAAAACTTTTAGTTTCAGCGGGCGACCACTCCCCTTCCCCCTCGGTCCCACTAGTGCGACCGGACATTTTTTTAGTCACACTATTGGGAAATCTGGTCGCATTTGCGACCAAATTGGTTGCGCTCTAGAGCCCTGAAGAAGTCTCTTGGACGAGAGACGAAACGTTTCACTAAAGAGGAACCCACCCAGAGGACCTACTTATTTTTTCTTTTTGATTTTTTTTTCTACCTGGATTACTAAGATGCATCAGGACACTGAGACTGACACTTAAGAATTACTCCTACAATTTGCTTAATGTAAGACTGAGACACTTGATAACTGACTTTTACTCTCAGTTTTTAACTAAGAATTTTTTTACACTTAAGTCCACTCTTAGCAGCATTCTTAAGAGTAATTCTAAGAAGTTTGATAAATTCGGGCCCTGATCCTGCCTCCCAGTTGGTGGACAACCAAGAAAAAAAGATCTAGATTTAAGTTTTCTGCAGCGGGTGTTGGTCATTGTAAAAATGAACGGGAGAAAAAAAACTTATTTGTATATTAACTGATTGTTTAACAGACTACTTGCAGTTTAATATACATTATATAATTTCATTTTTATTATGTTACATTAATGTTAAAATACATCTGAGTAAGCTGTTAAGTTTCAGGTTCAAATTCTTTTGTTTCATGGATTATTGTAATTAGCTGGGAACTTGTTATGTTAGAGACACTGGATAACAGGGTGACATTCACAGGTATGATGAACAGCGGCCTCATGTATCAACAGTGCATACGCACAAAAACTTTGCGTATGCCATATTCCACACAAAACTCCGGGTGTATCAAAACTCAACTGAACATGGAAATGTACGCAGCCCCACGCCAACTCCAGGGCTGGCGTACACACGTTTCTGTTGGTTTAGTTCCATTGGGGACACTTAGAGGTGATTCTGAGAAACTGATCATGATGTGAAATGATTATTGTTCACACCAGCCACACGATTAACAATTTTTACATATACATGGACGCAGTTAAATAAAGGACGTGCAAAGTCGTACCAAAAATATATTTACCAGGAACAGATTCAGCCTTACTGGAGGATATAATAAAAAGTGTAACACACGGAGCATTTATTTATAAACAGAATTTTCTGATCCATTTTCAGGAATAATCCTTTTTCAGTTTGGCACTGCTGCGCAATGGAGCGCAACACAGCGAGGAGCAACATGCGCCACACGTGCACGTGCAGAAGCAGCGATCAAACTGGGGTTCCACAGGGGCTTTCCAGAGGGAGGTGGCAGACTGATCGGGACTGTGCCAGTCCAGTCCACCCAAAGCCAAATCATGCCCAATGGAATCGCTGAGTTATGGTCGTGCTCGAGCGCGCGCACTCTCGCCAGCAGTGGAGGTGTTTCATACTTGACGTTTACGTTGTTGTAGATTTCTCCAAAATGACATGTGGAAGTACACTTTACAACTTGTGAAAATGCTGTAAGTAGAAGCAGGCTTTAAGGTAGGATTTTTGAACAGGGTGTCTGCACAGCCCCACCCCCCGGCTTACGCATGCATTAAGAGCCTAATATTATCAGAACCTCATAATAAAACTGTTTTCTCTCCCCACCACCTTTATAAGATGAGATAAAACTGCATTTATAAGAATGCAATTACAAGCAAACAAGGTACAAATCAGAATTTTTATTTTAATGCAAATAAAATGTATAAAATTAGCAATGAAAAATCTGAACATGTTGATTATGAATACACTACATGACTGACCTGCAGTTTACAGGTGCCTAGGCGCCTGCAGGTAGTGGTTGATAGCTGCCTGGAAGTCAAATCCTGCCATGGACTACCTGTTGTAGCTGACTCTGATCAGGATGTCCAGCTGCCCAATGTCCAGTCTGGTGCGGGTCTTCATCTTGATCCGATTTTGGCAGCTGAACACCCACTCAGCCTCTGCATTCCCCACAAGGACAACAAGGAAAAGCACATGAGCTTGTACATCTCTGAAAGATAAAAAGAAAAAAAGAAGTCAAGGAGCTGAGCTTACAGGCTATAAGCAGAGTTTCAGTTATAACTCTGTTAACAATTACATTTGAAACATTTTTGAACTGAAAAATGTAAGTTTGTTAATGCCATAACATTTATAAAATGTATGAAATATACCTTTGAAGATATGTTGATTGTCTGTGTGTGTGTTTGTGTGTGTGTGTGTGTGTGTGTGTGT
>NW_013952769.1:17057-19619 GCF_001266775.1 Austrofundulus limnaeus
TCCCTGGGCTCCTCGTCTGCTCCCGCCTCTTCCCTGGGCTCCTCGTCTGCTCCCGCCTCTTCCCTGGGCTCCTCGTCTGCTCCCGCCTTCTCTCTGGGGTCCTCGTCTGCTCCCGCATCCTCTCGTGGGTCCATCCCCATTTTCACGACTCCCTTAGACCTGGAAGGTTTTCTAAGCCGCCCTCTGGATGTTCTGCTCCGTGTGGGGTGGTCCTTTGGTCGTCCCCCTGAACTCTGTGTTTTGTCCTTGAGTCTGTGTTGTCACGTCTTCCCCTGTGTCTCATCATCTCCTTTTCGACGTTGGGAGCCGTCGTTGAGGGGAGGGTCCTGCCATGGTGTGTGTTTATTTTCTTTAACTTTCTAGTGTTTTCAATGCTCCCCTGTGTTGCTCTGCCCTACAGCCCCACCCACRCAYACCTGATCCMTCTTGTGTCTCCCCAGGTGTTTCCGATTGTCTCTAAATTTGTTTGCCTTTATATTTGGTGTCTTGTCCTCAGTCTGTGTCCGTTCATTGTTCTGTTTACACAGCCAGTGTGGTGTTCTCTGTGTTTATGTTCTCCTTAGAGTTTTTGAGCTGCCCTGCCAGCCTTTTTTATTTTATTAATAAATCTTTTGTTAAACTTTGAATTTTTGCCTGCGCCCTGGGTTTATCCTGCCTGCACCTCACACTATCAAGCTTCCTTCTCTGCTCAGCTACTCAGGGGACCTGCTGCAGTGTGTTAACACTCTTGGGGTCAAAGTGTTGGGAAAGACATTTGTACCCTCCTTTCAGCCGCCATCTCTTCATACTGGTAAGTTTGTGGTTTACTGTTGGATGTGATTTGTATAAACTAAAAAATGTTAATTTGTTTACTCAGTTTATATAAATATTTTGTTTAACTTTTGTCGGAGAGCTTATAGGTATAGATTACCTACGTATTCAGGCAGAATGGAGCAACAATCCAGGATATGCAGCCTGAATCAGATGCGACTAACCAGTTGCTGGAGGATCTGGGCACTGAAGAGGAACTGGCAGATGAAGGTTTTGAAGAGGCAGGTAATGACATTACTCTGGGCCTTTTAGATGCCACAGACCGGCCCTTTCAGCCTTCAGTGGCCAGCACCACAACTGTCCAGCAAATACCATCTTACACTCCTTCGGCTGTGTCACAACAGTTGGTTAGTAAACTAATCATGTTACTATAACCATAACAATTCTAAAATTAAAGTTAATTTATTTTTTTTTCTTTTCTTTTAGTCTGGATCTACCACTCAGCCAGAAGCTGTGTCTGCCAGTTCCAGTCTGCTTGTCTCCATAACAAGTGATTCAACTACTCTGTCTGTCACATCAGCAACAACACAAGTAGTGAGTATTTGTGCAGTAGTGCATAATTTCATTCATTTTTACTGAGATTAAAATATAAACTTGTCATATGTTGTTTTCTTAAAGGATTCAGTTATATCTACCTCATCCCCTTCCTTCACTGCTGCAGTAGGAAGTCCTGCTGGATCATAGGTGTCTGCACCTGGGCATCAGCAAGTGGTATGATTTTTGTCACATATTTGTCAGTAAACTATGACATTTTACAAATGTGTACATACTTGACCTACAGTATATGCTACATTATTTTGTTTTAACAGCTCTCTGGGGTACTTACTCAAACAAGCACTGGTAGCGCAGTTACTAGTCTTGTTTCCTCCACGGCAGCAGTAACACCATCCTCGTCTCAGGAAGTATGTTTGTATTATAAGAGCGTCTTTGTATTTGTTGATTTGAAGGCTTACTTTTTTTTCAGTCGGTGGATGAGCGCAATATTCCTGGGATGGACAGAGTGGAGAGCTTGGCTGATTACCTGGTGAAATTGAGGACTGAAGCCGCAGACACACTCAGTAACCAGCAGGCCAGCACTGTTATTGCACTTTGGCAAAACCTGCTACCGTATGACCAGCAGCACTTAGTCTATTCAGCAAAGCACCAACAACAGCTCTCCACTGGATGCCACAGGCAGTCAAAAAGAAAGGCAGACTTTGTGCCAGGTGTGGAGAGTATGAAGCATTGTGTCTCTGCATCTGCTGGGGCTCCTTTCACGGTGGCCAGATGCTTGCAGACTTGTGGATTTAATTTTTATCAAACTGTGCAGCATTCACAAAAGCCCCAAAAAAGCAGACCAATTACTCCCTGACAAGGTGGACTCTAATACTCAGGGACTACACAAAGATCAGGCAGTTAATTATTGGAAATGGTGCAGTGATGGAAAACACTAACCTGCAGTTGTTCACTGTTAATCAAACAACTCCGACACAGTAGCACAACAAACGTTTAAAGAGACAGGACACTGCAATATTAACTCAGGGTTTAAGTTTGCAATCAAGTGTCCCTGTTGCTCTGGAGCCTCTGCTACCAGGGAAAGATCAGCCAATAGCTGTAAACCCACGACCTGGTCCCACCTTCCAGTATCATCTACCTGAAAGCACTGAAGGCCAGGCTGTTGTAAAACAAAGGCCTCTGCAGTCTGCTGGGTCCAAACCTCCAGCAAAACGGTAACTGTTTCCTGGACAACAGGGAACTCATCCTGGGTAAGGG
>NW_013952769.1:21279-26414 GCF_001266775.1 Austrofundulus limnaeus
ATTTTGCACCGTTCATGGTTCCTGACAATTATTTTGCACTGTTCTTTTTGGCCTTACATATAAATATCATTTGCACTTTTTTCTGTTTTTCTTTTTTTTTTCATTTCATATTAAAATACATTTTAAATAATACAGTGTGTATTTTATTACATTATTATGTCTTGACTGTTGATTAAAGTTTTGCACTTGTATTGGGTTATTTAATTCTAATATGTGCCTTAAAACCATAGAAAACATCTTTTAGCAGTGGTTCAATAATTTCACAATAACTTCATTATTAATTCACAAGGACACAAAAAATCCGGTCTAAAACATGAATTTACCCAGTTATCAGAATTTAAGAGGTCCACTAGAGTTTTCTCAATGGCAGAATCCCAAGTATTATAGTAGAGTTACAGTATTTCTTTCACTTGCCATATTGAGCTACAGTTGGACAAAACAGTGAAGATAATACTTTTACTGATACCCAAAAGTAATTACTATATGGAAATGAAAGAGTTAAAGAAATATCAATTTATTGATTTATCATTCATTTGAAAATTTTGAAATTATGTAATTTGTTTGGCTATAATAATTTACTGTTTATGTATAAGAATAACAAAAACATATTACCTTCTAACATCTGCCCCTTGAGGTTCATGTTAAATACATCAGATCTTTGTACACATATGAGCATTATAAAAGTTAGTTTTTTTTCAAGGAATGTGGAAAAGCATAATGTGAATCCAAATGAATTGTTGTTCAATTGATGTTTTTTTACTGTGCTTTTTTATAAACTACTATTTGGGACAAACAAAATAGCCCATTTGATTTTCTTTGTGCTGCCTGCCTTTCAATTTATTTGATCTTTCATTTTTATATTTTTATTTTCTATTGTATGTAGTGTAGTTATTTTGTTTTTAAATAAATAAATAAATAAATAAATAAATAAATAAATAAATAAATAAATAAATAAATCGGTCTGTGTTTACCGCTGTAGAACTGTTTCCTGTAGCGCCCCCCTCTGTACTGGCAGGGTAACAAATCTTGACACAACACCAGTGACGTTTAGATCCATAGGTCGAGAGTTCGAACCTTGGTCATGATAATGGCCTTGGACACGTTAGTTGATTGCTAAAATTTGGGCCAGAAAATCGTATTATTAACCGTAAAGACAATTGAAGTCTAAATTTCAACGTTTGTCTTCATTTTTTCGCTTTCTTTTCCCTTCCTTTTTCTTCCCCATTCTTCTTCCCCCTTCTTTTCCTTCTTCCCACCTCAATGTAGACTATTGTTCCCCAGCCCGCGCTCAATGGGTAGTGTGTTGGATTAGAAAGCGGGAGACCTGGGTTCAAGACCGACACGGCCACATACAATTTAATTACTTATTTTCGTTCGTTATGAACACATTTTCTCATGTAACTCTATTGTTTATCTTTTTAAAGCCTTGTTAAAACCTATTTGTTCGAGTTTCTGAGGTATTTTGACCGCTGCTGCCTGGTAACAGCACGCAGAGTGAGCGCAGAGCTCCGACACAGGAGGAGGGGGAGAAAAAAAGCTGCGACCACAACTCTGCCTGTGGGTCTGACTCAGGGTCTCATATATACAGTAGTACAACGGAGCTTCTGTTATTACTAGCCATGCTAACGTAAATGCTGGCTTGGAAGGGCGGAGTTAATGTCAACAGATTTTTGGAGGGCATTACCAACAGAGCTCATTAACATAAACAGCTTGTTCTGAACGAAAGTCAGAGCAGGCAGAACTAGAAAATGGGAAATTTTATTATTTGAGAATTATTTTGTGCATCAAATTGAATGAACATGGTCTGGATAGCCCACAGACATACCACGAAAATTTCTAGGGCCCATAATTGGTCTCCTTTAATTTTCCCACCAGGGGATCAATACAGTATATGATAAACATCCAGGGCGGGATCTAAGGGGCGAATATATAAGAGCGTACTGGGGTGGAAGGTGTGGTGTCCATCCTTCATTCAAAAGAGGGACAACAGAAAATCAAAAGAGCGTACTGGGGTGATTTTCTGTTGTCCCTCCTTTGCATGAAGGAGATGATGGATGTTGTCCCTGGACAACACCTTATCACGCTCTTACATAGTCGCCACTTAGATCCCATGGTAAGATGTTTTTCAGTATATGATAAACATCTTAACACGGTAAGATGTTACGATAAACATCTTACCACAGACTTTTCCCCCCACCAGGCTCAATATATGTATATGATGTTTATCAGTATATGATAAATCAAACAAATATCAGTATATGATATAAACATCATAAACATATATTGATCCTGATGGGGGAAAAAGTCTCTGCATTTAACCCATCACACATGTGAACACGTGCAACCTGGAGTTGACCCGGCTACATTCTGATCTTAGACTGAGCTTCTCTACTCTCTGCACCACTCCCCTAGTTTAGTATTTCTAAGTTCAAATCTTTCTTGAGTTCAACCAAAAACTTAGACAGTCAACCAAAAACTTAAAGTATCTTACCCCAAAATTAACTATTTTTAGCTGATAAACTGCCTAGAATGTGTCTAAAATGTTGTATAGTACTGTCTCTGTGCTAATTTTGATGTTTTTGTGCGTATTTGTTCAAATCTGTAATATTTGATCTAAAAACATGTTTTTGCTGCTCATATGGGTAGAGCAGTGGTACTGCAGGCTAATTTGCATATTGGTTAACGGCTCTCCACGGTGACATGTCTTCTCCATGGTTTCATCACAGCAGCCGTGTTCTGATATAAAAGCCTCTCTCTAAGACATGCCCCTGCAGCAGTCAGAGGGTGGAACAGCTAGCAAGCATAGCATCAGGCGCGTCGTTAGACCTGGGCTTCCGGGGCTTTAGCCCCAGATGTTTTCTCAGTAGCCCCGGATCAAAACGACACCTGCTTTCTCACTGACCGCCTGTCCTCCAGGAGCGGGATGGTATGATTGCGTCACCATCAGCTGTTTGTGCTTCCAAGCTGTGTGTGTGGGAAGAGGCAGAGCGCTCTGGGAGGAGGAAACTGACTTTTTTTCACCAACATCTCACAGCAGCGGGAGCGAATTTACTGTAACAACTCTATGCTGGCTGTAAAGAGCAGTGTTGTAGCTTGCAGACACAGTCAAATTTTTTCTGATGGCACAAACTGTCGCAAAGTTATGGTCTTTCAATTCCGACGTTTGTTGAAACTCTCATCATGCGACTGACACATAAAATGGATTCATGCTCTTCTGTCGAAGTTCAGGTACGTTTTTCAGCCAAAATCATCATTTATTAGAACTGAAAGTCTTTGTGTATGCTGGTGATGGATGGGGTTGCTTGTTTGTTTACATGCGTAACTTTACATGTGTGTGTGGGGGCACGTTTTTGCTACGTTGAGGGAAACATTTTTCAGAAAAAAGCAGCCTTGTGGAGACCGAATGTGGCCCTTCGAAGGCCACCATAATGCTCACGTGGCCCTCGGTGAAAATGAATTTGACACCCCTGGTCTAAAGACAGACAGATAAGAGCAGCTCAGTTCTAGAGGACAGCTGTTCTGCTCCTTCCAGCTGTAGACTTGTGTGGATCTGGTTATGGTTTCCTGTTATTTAATGTTATTTTTTCATAATGCTAAAATTAAAAGGTGTTAAACNCCTTCCAGCTGTAGACTTGTGTGGATCTGGTTATGGTTTCCTGTTATTTAATGTTATTTTTTCATAATGCTAAAATTAAAAGGTGTTAAACTTTAGAGAATATTTCTTAACCAAAGTTTTTACTGATAAACTTTAAAAGTGTTGAATGAAAAAATAAAATTACATTTTTTCTTAAAAACATTGTGCACCAACAGTCAAAACAGAGAATAATTAATGTAATGTGGGAGCTATAATAAATTTAAAGTTATGACATAACATTGATGAGGTGCACATTGTCTCTCATTAGTATGCTTTTTGTCCCACATTCATTTTTGTCAGGATCTGGCCACCCTAACTGGAAGTTTCACAGCTCCTGATGGAGAGCCACCATAAAGCCTGGACCAAACAGGGCAAGTTCATTTACTTTTGTAGTTTTTCTGTGTCAGTCAATTTCTCAGAGCTTTCCAAAACAAAAACAATATAAGGGCACAATTTTCAAATATGATCTTATATATAGTTCAGCTCAAAGACTATGTAGACTATGATGATATTTGCTATGATATTTACAGTAAGTACCATACCAGTACCATCATACTGTAAAGGTTTTATGTTTTTGTAAATGGGTGGCCATCTCTTAAAATGCACTTCAAATGGCTGGAAAATGTAGAGTTTTGAGTATATTTTTTTCAGAAATTTCTGGGGTCTCAGCATCTGAAACCTCCTAGACTCACTTTGTTCTGCTGGTGCTCCTAGGTGAAACTTACTGTTATCACTACAAATCACTTCTATACAACTAGTTAAATTAAATATATATGTACAATATTGTTTTTAAAAGGTTAAACTGTTTTGTCACCATGAACAATCTGATGTTTAGTTGAGTTTAGTTAAGGTGTTGGAGCTGTTACTGATACAGCAGATGATTCTGGCAATGATTAAATGATGGTCTGGCTACAATTAGCCTCCTATCTGGTGTCTTTACTTTCCTCTGTGGTATTTCTGCATGTACCAGAACACATATGTCAAAAAATAGAGGAGCTGGGTTAAAATTTGAATTATTCTCTTGTTACATAAAATAAGCAAAAAATGTGAGAGCATGTTTAGTTGACTTTAAAAATGAAATATCAGCAACATGTAGTTTTTACAACTGCTCCTTACTGCTGGCAGAAATTATTTGTAACAGCACATTACAATTACCATTACTACATATTTTATATAAAAATCAATTTTATCCAGTGACTAATATGATGATCAAACAAACAACATATAACAATAATATTTTTAAAAATGGATAAATACAGACGTGAAAAAGCACTTTTTAAAGAGGGACGAGGAAGAAGAAGATGTCTGGGCTAAAGCCTCTGATGTTTCAAGAGCCTAAAAACGCCCCTGCATAGCATGATCGTCTGTTGACCTTCAGCCTCGGGTGGGGGGAGGAGCTGACTGCTGCTGCTCTCACTCTCTCTCCCTCTCTCTCTCTCCACACACGTGCACACGCACACATGCACGCACACACACACACACACACACGCCCCTGCAGCAG
>NW_013952769.1:26480-34129 GCF_001266775.1 Austrofundulus limnaeus
ACACACACACACACACACACACACACACACACACACACACACACACACACACACCAGCCTGCTGTACGTCCTGCACAGCGGGAGGGGAGGAGGGGAAAAAAGGCAGAAAGAGCGCGGCGCAGTGGGGAGCTGCAGCCCGAACCGGACCGAACTTCAGTCAAATAAGACCAAACACTTTTATTCATGTTTTAAACTAGCGATCTTGTGAGCAGCTGCAGCTGTATGCTTTTATTTTTTCTGTCAGGCTGTTCAATCTCCGTTGCAGACAAAGTGGCATTTTCCCCAAGAGCCTTCAACTTAAATCCTCCGTTGGTGGACACCGAGCAAGCAAGATCCTCCAGAAGGCACAGACCCAGCTCCTGAACGAAAGAGAAAGACAAACTAACTTCACCATTGAAGCCATAGAAGCCAAAGAACAAGACATCAGACAAGAATTAATCTTGATCAGAGCACATTCCAGCAGGTAATAGAATTTACAGCAAAGGCAGGTTTAGCTCAGCATATCAACTCTAAAACTCGACAACAGAAGAAGTTAGCTTTACTGGAAACTCGATTCTCTCCGCGGTACACATTGCTTGGACAGCACATCACTTCCAAAGCAGAGGAGCGGGAGACAGAGAAGTGGGTGAAGAATTTGTCTGACAGACAGCTCACCCAGCCAGAAACTGAAATCCTTGCCAGGGGACTGAACTTTGCGGTTGCAAAAATGTGAGTATCAGTCACAAGGAGGCAGGGCTTAAAAGCCTGAATTTTGCCTGAAACTCTCAGACTGAAGAAGTCTCTTGGAGAAGAGATGAAACGCTTCATTAGAGAAGAACCCGTCCAGAAGACCTATACAATTTTTTTCTTTTTGATTTTTTACCTGGATTACTGAGATGCATCAGGACATAACGACATAAATTGGTTTGATTAAATTAAATTGGCTAGTAATGTTGTTGTATAACACTACAATATTAATATGAAGATCTCACACTAAAAACCAACTTAAATTATGCATTAATTGAAGTTTGGAGACATTTTAAAATCCTTTTTTTCAGAACCTCATCTGACACTTGCGACGGGGGAGATGGCCAGGCCATGGTGGTGGGGTTAGTGGTGCGCGACTGCTCTTCTTCTGAATAATTGAAAACTATGTAACATAGTTGTTTACACTTAAATTAAAAATATTTGACCAAAGAAAAACCGGAGCAGGACTAGAGAGAGATGAATATGATTTAGATTTTTTTTTCTGTGACTGTATATGATTCACGGGAGACACGACATTAACAGCAGTCATCATTTCATTCCTTGGCTTTAGCAGGTCTGACTCTGCTAAAAATTACATTTTTTTCTGGATCTCAGAGAGCAGAACTTCAATCTCTGAACTCGTAAAGTTCTTCATTTTTTACTTAGCCATTTCATTTATGAATGGACACTTCTTGGTATCTGGGGCAGGAACTATAGCCTTATATGGTGTTTTTAGAGTGGTAGATTATGCTAATCTCCTCTCCTCGTGCACGAGCACCTGATACGCATTCATCAGTTTACGCAGCTCATTTACACACTTTTCCTGAAGATAGAAGTTTGTTGAATCTAATGTGGCATGTTCGTACAAACCCTTCGTACGAACAAAAGTAAGAGAAATTTAGGATAAGAATACAAACATGTTCTTGCATGAGGCCCAATGTTTCTCACAGTGGAGATTGAAAGCTGAAATCTCTGAGATAGCTTTCTGTATCCATGACGGTGAACAGTCTTTTTTCTCAGCTCATTTGAAAGTTGTTTTGAGACTCCCATGTTGCAATTCTTCAGAGAAGATGCAAAGAGGAGAAAACTTACAATTGCCCCCCTTAAATCCCCTTTCTCATAATTGGAGTCACCTGTGTGTGTGGAGGTCAGGGGTCACTGAACATACCAAACCAAATTTGAGTTCCAATAATTAGTTCTAAAGGTTTTGAAATCAATAAAAAGACAACAGAGCCCAAATTTATGCACCAGCCAAATTTTGTTTAACCAATTATTGCACACTTTCTCATCATGTAAACTTCATTTCACTTCTCAAATATCACTGTTTGTCCCCTATATGACATATTTAACAGATTTTTTTAATCCAAACTATCAATGATTTATAAAGGTAAATCAGGAAAATTAACAGAGCTGCCCAAATTTTTGCACCCCACTGTATATGTGTACTGCTCAAAAAAATAAAGGGAACATTCAAATAACACATCCTAGATCTGAATGAATGAAATATTCCCATTGAATATGTAACCCAAGTTACATTYTAAGATTATAGAAATAATCCAAACTAATGTCAATCCAAGTGATTTCTTAWAAACTAGGTTCGTCTGCTGGAGGAGGTGGCAAATTGCAAAAACACAAAGACAAGTAGATKGTGCAAAATCAGTGAGTTGTATTGATATTTACAATATATACAAATTAGTCCACAATTTAGAGTTCAAAAGGGTTYCTTAATCCAAGAAAGTCAATCAGTCTTTGTTGATGATGAAAGGAAAAACAAAAAATAAATATCCAGTTCCGTCAGGGAAGACTGTTGGGCTGAATCTCCAACCAGTTCGGAAGTTTTCACAGATGACAGGTGTTGTATCTCCGGATCCGCTAATACGGTTAGCTCGCCAGTCTGGTCAGCATGAAGCCAGACAATCCGTGATGTATATTAAACCCTTCAGCCACTCCTTGAGCGGAGTGGGGGGGATCTGCAATACACCTGGCCTGTGTAAACAGGCCTAAATAATCAATCAACATGTACATGTATTTTCTAATTACAGGAGTTTACATAATTAAATGCAACTTATKCAAATTCMAGTTACTCTTTTCACAACAATAGTTTCAATAAGCATTTCAATTTGAATGTGYTTTAGATCGGTGTCAGCTACTTAACAGCTGGGGAGGCTAGTGMTAGCATGCTAGCTCCCGAACAAACACTCACCAGTTCCCTCTTGACAAACCGTGATCGTTTCAACKTTTAGCCGAATGTTCACGTCTGTAAGTTAACAGAGGCACACAATTGATAGATGTACAATCGACATTTGAAAACCGCTTTGGGAACAGAGCAGAAGCCTACCTGCACGTCAGAGTCCGACAGCGTCTCCTACCTAAGGTGCGATTCAGCAGCAATATACGTAAGCCGTAGCTGTCAATTTAGGACGCTGACGTGCAGCTGTCACATGACGTTGAAACATCGCGAGAAGAATGTTCTCGCTTGGTTTGGCAATAAATAAAGGAGGATTTTCAATAAATCTTTAAATAAAAATAAATAAAATTAGATCTAACAAAATAGAAAAATAAAATGAACTGAATCTAACAGAAAAATTATCCTGGTTACATCCTCCCCTCTTTAATTCCTGCATGTCCCGTTGCATGGTTACTTGAATTAATTTTTCTGAATATTTACATTAGAAACTTGGCCGAGAGCCTCAGTGTACACATTTGCCAAACTATGCAATCTATGCAGTCTGAACTACTGAAATGAGTGGCTTACCCAACACAGGATATGTTAGACGGCTAGGAGGTTGACACTGTCTATTTGATCGCCTGGGCCATATTTCAGCCTCAACTGAGTTGTAGGGTGAGCTGACATTTGCAGGACCTGGGGATGACTCAGATTGAACGACCAGATGATCCTCAGCGTCAGGTTCTTGAACTTCAGGTAAGTGTTCGTCARGTACTTCTCCCTCCATGTGTACTTTCACAGGCTCAGCTACATGTGGTTCAGAAWGTTCCTCTGTTTCAATCTGTTCCACAGGTAGCTTGTTTTCATGATGAGACAGTGATGAATCAGTTGTTAAACAGGATTCTTCAATTTCGGATGGACTAGCAGTCTCAAGGTCTGTGCTCTGAATTAGAGGTACGGGATGATCTGGCGCTTCAGCATCACTTTGAGCCAAAGGTGAAGTGGGCTGCAAAGTAATGATGGATTCAGGTGATGACTTGAATTTTCTCACCTTCACACTGACTCTGGTTGGGAGTGGGATGGAAATCTCCAGCATAGATGGCTCAGCATCCTCATCCTCCTCCATCGCATCAGGAACATCTGGATGGCAACCATCCTGGCTGCTAGTCTTTCCTTGTGAGGCAGGCATGGAGATAGAGGGGTCTTCTGTGGAGCAAATTGGCAGGAAACCACAAGGAAGCAATAGGTCTCTATGTAAAGTATGAGTTGGTCCCTCTTTGTGTTCCGATTGTACAGTGTAAACTGGTACATTTTCAGCTCTGTCAACAACTTTGTACACCCCTGGTTCCCATCTATCTGCCAGCTTGTGCTTACCCCTAAAATGGATGTTGCGAACCAGTACTCAATCTCCTATCTCCAAACTGCATGGTGTAATTTTCTGATCAAAATGGGTCTTGTTCTTTGCAGCTGACTTGAGGGCATTCTCAGAAGCTAGTTTGTAGCTTTCTTTCAGGCTGGATTGCAGATTCTTAACATACTCAGAATGAGAGATGGATGATTGTTCTCTGACAGGTAAACCAAAAGCCAAATCCACAGGAAGACGAGGACAACGACCAAACATGAGTTCATAAGGTGTGAACCCTGTCACCTCGTTTCTTGTACAGTTAAATGCATGTACTAAAGGTTTGACATACTCTCGCCATTTTGACTTTTGTTTCATTTCCAGGGTTCCAAGCATATTGAGCAGAGTACGGTTGAAGCGCTCGACTGGATTCCCTCGTGGGTGGTACGGGATAGTTCGGCTTTTCTTCATGCCTACAACTTCACAGAGCTCTTTAATGAGCTTGGACTCGAAATCTGTACCCTGGTCTGACTGTATACGCTCTAGAATTCCATAATAAACCATAAATTCATTCCAGAGGTACTTTGCAACCGTCTTTGCCTTCTGGTTGGGGGTAGGAATGGCAACTGCAAATTTGGTGAAGTGATCAGTGAGAACAAGAATGTCCTTAGTATTACTGCTGTCAGGTTCAATGGTTAAAAAATCCATACATAGCAGTTCAAGTGGTCGRCTTGTTTGAATATTTATTAATGGAGCTGCTCTTTCAATTGGAGCTTTACGCCTTACGCAACGACCACAGGTTTTTACAAAAGTTTCCCGCTCTAGTGTCATTTTGGGCCAAAAGAAGCGTTGGCGAACCAGATCAACTGTTCTTTCGATGCCCATATGCCCCATATCATGGTGCAAGCTCTTTAAAACARCTGGTCGTAACTTGGGCGGTAGGATTAACTGGTAGATAAGTTTATCTCCATCATAAGTTCTCCGATATAAGATCCCATCCACCAMCTCTAACCTGTTCCACTCTCTCAGGAGCAAAGGAAGGTGAGGTAGCTCATTTCAAACCGATGGAAGGACCTTCTCACCAGTCTCCAGCTGATGAATGACCTCACGAATAGCAGGATCAGCTTGTTGCTCTTCTTGGAGATTGACCTGAGATAGAGAGGGGATTAGAGGCAAGCCGTGCAACTCTTCATTGATGAACCCATCAGGGATGGAGTTAACAGAGACAGAGATTCAACCAGTGCGACAGATCGACTTAGTTCAGTTTGGTTCTGTGTTCGGATTATACAACTCTGACAGATRGCATCCACAATTTCAGGAGAAATGTCATGTGTCTTTTCACCATTACCCAACTGACTGGTCAGATGCTGAATGAGCTCCCTCTCTCTGCAGTGCTGATCACTTGAAGTATCTTCATGTGAGCGTAGGGACAGAGCATCAGCATCAAAATTCTGTTTTCCAGCACGGGACTGTAGTTTGAATGAGTAAGTGGACAGTGCTGCCAACCACCGGTGACCTGTAGCATCCAACTTGGCTGAAGAAAGAACATAAGTGAGAGGGTTGCTATCTGTGACAACTGTAAAGTTAGCCCCATAGAGGTAATCATGGAACTTCTCAGTAACACTCCACTTCAGGGCCAAAAACTCCAGTTTATGAGCAGGATATTTTGACTCACTGACAGACAAGCCTCAACTAGCATAAGCAATAACGCGCAGCTTGCCCTCCTGCTCTTGGTACAACACTGCTCCCAACCCATTTGTACTGGCATCAGTATGTAAAATGTATGGCAGTTGTAATTTGCAAACCCAAGAACAGGTGCTGTAGTCAATTTGGAAATGACTGTTTCAAAGGCAATCTGCTGATAGCTAGTCCATTTATCTCCAAAGGATTGCTTTGGATCTGAGTACTTTCCTTCTGGTTTCTTCAGCTTTGCAGGACTGCGGGCAGGAGGATGGCCACGGGTTAACTCATTAAGTGGTTTGACAATGGCAGCATAGTCTTTAATAAATCTTCTGTAATATCCAGCAAAACCCAGAAAAGATCGCAGCTCTTTAAGGTTGCGGGGGACTGGCCAGGATTTTAAAGAATCAATCTTTTCTGGATCAGTTTCAACTCCTTTTTCAGAGACAATGTGTCCCAAATAACGTACAGAAGACTGAAAGAACTTACATTTCTCTGGAGAGAGCTTTAGTCCAAACTGCTTCAACCGGGAAAGCACTCGCAGCAGCCGCTCCTCATGTTCTTCCAGAGTGGCAGAAAAGATGATGATGTCATCGAGGAAGACAAGGACTTCTTTAAGATGCAGATCTCCCATGCACCTCTCCATTAGCCGCTGAAACGTGCTAGGTGCATTCGTAATTCCTTGCGGCATTCTGTTCCACTCCCAAAATCCAAGGGGAGTTACAAAAGCTGTTTTAGCCTTGTCTTCTTCTGCCATCTCTATTTGATAATAGCCAGATTTTAAATCCAACACAGTGAACCATTTGGACCCTGTCAAAGCACAAAAAGATTCTTCCAAATTAGGAAGGGCATATGCATCTTTGATAGTTTGAAGATTTAGTTTCCTGTAATCTATGCATAGCCGGATGGAACCATTACGTTTCCGAACACCAACTACTGGAGAGGAAAATGGTGATTTGGACTCTCTTATGATGCCAGCTTCAAGCAGGTCCCTAAGATGCTCACGGACTGCCTCCAGATCTTGGGGATGGATTGGCCTTGCTCTGTATTTCATCATTAAGTTTAATGGTATGTTTAACTGCATCTGTACAGCCAAAATTCATATCATGATGAGAGAATACTTCAGGCATGCTGTTCATTTTATTGATAATATGTTCTTTCCACTCAGGTGGAATGGGAGAATCTCCAAAGTTAAAGTCCAAAGTGGTTTGTTGTGAAGTTTGAGGTGATTTGCTGTGACAAAACAGTAGGTGCTGACCCAATGTCTGCAATAATTGTTAAAGGTGATATGGACACCTCTTGCTCTGATTCATTCTTCATGATTACTGGGACTTTATAGGGTGGATGCTGTGGCAGTGTAATTAGACAACTCTGAACACACAAACCCCCTGGTAAAGGTAAGCTAGGGTGTTCAACAATGGCCCACTTATCTGCAGGTGGAGGGGTGATTTTAACAGAACCCTCCAAGACATTGGGCCTCATGCAAGAACATGTTCGTATTTTTCTCCTAAATTTCTCTTACTTTTGTTCGTACAAAGGGTTCGTACGAACATGTCACGTCAGATGCAACAAACTCTTCTATCTTTAGGAAACGTGCGTAAATGAGCTGCGTAAATTACCCCAGTTCGTATCCAGCTGCTCGTGCACGAGAGAGGAGATTAGCATAACCACCCCAAAAACACCATATAAGGCTATGCCTCAGATACAAGGAAGTGTTCATTCATTCATGAAAAT
>NW_013952769.1:34930-36962 GCF_001266775.1 Austrofundulus limnaeus
ACTGGAGTGGTGCTTAACAGTCTAACAGTTCCTGCATTTCCTGATTGATTTTGCTGGTGCCTTAACTGTAGCAGCTTCAGGACCGCTCGATACCCTTGGGCCAAGGGTTGAAAATGTACATGGTCACTGCTAAGATGTTGTTCATACAGTGTCTCCAGTGTGTTCATGCCAATAAGTACATTAGATGGCCTATCAGGACTAATATCTGGGACCACAAGAGCGAGAGTTGGTACCTCTGCATTTACTCCTATGAAGTCTTCAGGGAATGTGATGACCAGCTCCATGTACCCCAGATACGGAACAGACTGTCCAGCAGCACCTTCAACATGTACTGTAACAAATAATCCAGAGGCATTACAGGTTGGTTGCTTAGATTATCATTACAGAAAGAAACTGGAATAGTTGTCACCTGTGAACTAGTGTCTAAAAGGCAGTTACACACATGACCAGAAATGTCAACAACAGCAGCACACTTTGATCCAATCAAGCCTTTGGGTAGCTGAGTGGGTAGTTTTTTAGCTTGGGCTTGCAGTTTTGCACATTTAACAGTCTTTTCTTTAATAAGGGGACTGGTTTGGCTGGGACTGGTTCTGGTTTGTCCCGCAACAGGAAACATGCCTAGTTTAACTTCTTCTGAAAGATGTTCTGCTGTCGCTGAGCAAACTGTTTTCTTTTTCTTGCAACAAGAGCAGGGTTTGGTTCATTATTACATTGTGGCTTAATATGACCATTTTCACCACACCTGAAACAATAACCAGGTTTAACATGAACTGGTGGGGACTGTTGAGATGTCACTGTATTACCCTTTTACACCCTGCTTACTGTATGTTACCTTRGGTTGGGATGTAGTCCTGGGCTGGGTGGTGGTGGATGTTAGCTTAGCCAGCTGCCTCTGTACATCTGCCAGTTGTTCTGCTAGCTGCTGAGTCAATTTGGTTAAAGCAGCAACTGCTCCACCATCACCTGTGTCAACACAAGCTAATTGTGCATGACTGACTACTTTTTGTTTGGTGGACCCCAGATGTTGTCTCATCCGGGAAGTTTTAGCTGCCTCCCTGTCCTCTTCAGTACGTAGAAGTAGTAACAGCTCAGAGAAACTAGGTGGGACCAATTTCTTTTGTTTTAATTGGCATTAAGCAATCAAAGTATTGTCCCAACAACCCCTACAGAACTGGCTTATGAGATGCCGGTTTACATCCTTGGCTAACACACCACCTCGTTTCAGGGCTAAGTTTAATGCTACCTATAGCCGCTGGAGATATGAAGATGGCTTCTCCCCTGCATCTTGGAAAGTGTCCATGAATTTTGCGAAGAGCTCTTCTCCATCTTGGACTGTGCCATATGCTGAATCCAATATGTTCAGATATTGAACATGGTGGAGTATCTGAACTTAAATGCTTCAGCATATCAGCGGCTGGGGGAAGTAAACGCTCCACGATCCTCCTTGACCGCTGAAGCTCAGAAACTGATGGGTCTTTTAATAGCAGATCTACTCCTGAATGCCAGGTCTCGTAGTCTGCTTCATGTGCTGGTCTAGGCAGCCGTCCAGAAAACACTCGGAGCCTTTGTAGATGGTAAGCACTTTCCTCAGTTTTCATAATGTGTTCCACTACGTAGCGCTGGACTTCAGGTGGTTGGATGTCATCATCATGAAGAGAAGGTCTCGGTCRTGAGGTAGGTTGCTGCTCACCTCTCAGTCTGGGAACTGTAGGATCAGTGGCCGTTGACAACGTTGGTTCTTTGTTCATGGTTGGGTCTGCAGATGCTGCCATAGCCTCAGACTTTTCATCAGGATCCTCCATCTTGTCAGCTGAGTGAAGTTCAGCAACTGATTGTCCAATCTGAGTCATCRTAGATTTTAACACCTCTGCAAAATCCATGCCAGACAGCTTTGCAAGTTTCTGTAACTCAAATAAATAAGAATGAGTTTTGCTCTGTGCAACATGTTCTGCATATACAACAGCTAATTCAAAGATGGAAAATGTGTCTGACTTTTCAGATGATTTAAATGAATATAAGAAACATTTTTTAC
>NW_013952769.1:39057-40331 GCF_001266775.1 Austrofundulus limnaeus
CACAACGTCACGAATTGAGGTCAGCAGCACACCATCCCCACTATAAACAGTGTTGGTGCTGTCCTGTTGCATCTCAGTAATCCAGGTAAAAAATCAAAAGGAAAAAAATTGTATAGGTCCTCTGGACGGGTTCTTCTTTAATGAAACGTTTCGTCTCTCTTCCAAGAGACTTCTTCAGTCTGAGAGTGTTGGTGCTGCACTGCTTCCCCCTCCTGAGATGCCAGATGGTGGAGCAGAATCGCCTCGAAGCCGTGCGGAAGTCTTTCTCCATGGCCTCTCCAAACTCCTCCCACGCCCGGGTTTTTGCCTCAGCGACCACCTGAGCCGCATGCCGCTTCGCCCGCCGGTACCCACCAGCTGCTTCTGGAGTCCAGTAGGCAAGAAAGGCCCGATAGGACTCCTTCTTCAGCTTGACAGCATCCGTCACCGAAGGTGTCCACCAATGGGTTTGAGGGTTGCCGCCACGACAGGCACCAACAACCTTGCGGCCGCAGCTCCGATAAGCCGCCTCGCCAATGGAGGTABRRAAYATGGTCCATTCAGACTCAATGTCCCCCACCTCCCCCAGAACGTGTTCGAAGTTCTGCCGGAGATGGGAGTTGAAGCTCCGTCTCACAGGGGACTCCACCAGACGTTCCCAGCAGACCCTCACTGCACGTTTGGGCCTGCCAGGTCTGACCGGCTTCCTCCCCCACCACCGGAGCTAACTCACTACCAGGTAGTGGTCAGTTGACAGCTCTGCCCCTCTCTTCACCCGAGTGTCCAAGACATACGGCCGCAGATCCGATGAAATGACAACAAAATCGATCATCGAACTGCAGCCTAGGGCAGGGGTGTCAAACTCCAGTCCTCGAGGGCCGCTATCCTGCATGTTTTAGAGCAGGGGTGTCAAACTCCTGTCCTCGAGGGCCGCTATCCTGCATGTTTTAGAGGTTTTCTTGCTCCAACACACCAGATTTTGATCGCTGGGTAATTAACAGGCTTCTGCCCAATTTGAAGAGTTAATTCAATCACTGAATCAGGTGTGTTGGAGCTGGAAAACCTCTAAAACATGCAGGATAGCGGCCCTCGAGGACTGGAGTTTGACACCCCTGGCCTAGGGTGTTCTGGTGCCAAGTGCATACAGGTGCTGGTCATAAAATTAGAATATCATGAAAAAGTAGATTTATTTCAGTAATTCCATTTAAAAAGTGAAACTTGTATATTATATTCATACATTACATACAAACTCATATATTTCAAATGAGGCATTCAATGTTTAACCTGTCCTGTTC
>NW_013952769.1:41928-43305 GCF_001266775.1 Austrofundulus limnaeus
CCCTGTGCCATTCCACATTATTACAAATAACTTCATTTCTGGACATTTATGGACTTGGGTTGTTACCGACATCTGGTGAAAATTTCATGTCATTAGCACCTCTAGTGATATATTTACTGAGAAAAATGGTGACGTGTTCAATACTTATTTTACCCGCTGTACCTTTACTGATGTTTTAAAGACTCATTATGGGAAATGAAGAAGCAAAACCAACAGCYCTCTTAACGGGAGCCGCTGCTGCTGAGACGATGCTTCACCAGTAAAAACTGACCTTTCTGCTTCCATATTCGTGGCCCTGAAGGTATTTATAGTCTCCAGTTGTGATTTATTGCCAAAACAACGTTTAAACAAAGATTCAGTCAGATGACTCAAATGTAATTACCCAAACCAACAGGGGATTGATCCTGCCTAGAAATATTATTTGCACACTTATTGCTTGATATTACTTACATGTCAAAGAGCTTCAACAGGAATCAATAAGCCACAGTGTTGTAYGTGTCACACATTTGTTGTTGTGATGATTCACTAAAGCACCCAATAAATACAATCAGCTGCTGAAAGGAACAATCACTGAATTCTCTGTGGCCTTGATTCCTCAAGGAACCCACTCAGATGTACAGCACTCAGCTGATTTACCAAACATCATGTCCTTTTATAACAAGCTTAAACCCTTTTTTATAAAAGATAAGATGTATGCTTTACATTTATTGCTTCACAGTCGGTGCTGGTAACTTGTATTGGGTCAGACRTTTGAGCTTTTATTTCCTGATGTTCTGCAGATTTTGTTTAAAGCAGAGGATTTGGTCACGGACCGTTTCATGGCTGATCATTTTGGTTTAAGGGTAAAACAAACTCAGGTCTGATAAAGTGGTGATCCTTTGGATTATACTCATTTTTTTTATTTAATAGGGACAGACACACATTGACATAGACAAACTGAATAAAACAGCAGTCCCATGTTTGCATCATGGTGCAATAGCAACAGCTAATTCGCAGCACTTGTCCCTAGATGGGCTTTTAAAAAATAACTCTAACAATTGAAATGATAATCAGTTAAAATAGCACAACATTCTATATACAAACAGTGAATATACAAACAGTGAAATGTAAAACATCAAAAGTGAGTACAGGTCTGTTTTTGACGTAACCAGAGTTTTGTTTGGTTTTTGAACATTCTAAAACTGGTTACAGACTTTAAATTAACAGGAAGTGAATTCCAAATTGTAGATCCTCTCACAGACAGAGCACTTTGAGCAAAAGTTGTTCTTCGAAAGGGGACCTTACAATTTCCTTCCAAAGCTGCTCTGGTAAATTCTTGTAAAGTCTTGGGTTATAAATCCACCGTAGTTGTTTCCTGCTCAGGGAGCCTCTTTAGCC
>NW_013952769.1:43783-54915 GCF_001266775.1 Austrofundulus limnaeus
ATGTTTTCTTGATTGAAAAGCAAATACACTGTGTTTTCTTTGTATTGAGAGTTAAGCAAGAATCGTGTAGCCATGTAGATAATCTCTGCAGACTGTTCTGAAGTTTTTCACTAACAACAATACCGCTTTTGTCTGATGTATAAACAACGGTGTCATCAGCATACATTTGCAAATTGACTTCAGGACAAATTTCTGGAAGGCTATTAACATACAAACTAAAAAGGACCGGACCTGAGATGGTTCCTTGTGGAATCCCTGTTACAATTTTACAGAAGACAGATTTGCTGTTATCAATGCCAACACATTGTTCACGATCTTCCAAATATGATTTAAACCAAGACAATGACCGTTCTGAGAAATTAAATGATGAAAGCCTTGAGATCAGTAATCTGTGATTTAGTTTAGACTGCAGCATTTACTGCTTTTAGCTGTTCAGATTAGGGTGGGAAACATTTGGAACAAATTTGCCCAGTAAAATAAAGGGTCCTAGAGTAATTGTGCACTTGGCTGTAACTTAGTCCAACTCGTCTAAATAAAAATAAACCCATTCTGCGTCTCTGTTTCTTCATATAGTCTGGGCTCTCACAGCGGTTACAGTCAGCACCTAGTGAGGAATAGTAACCAACAATCATTTGATGGACAATGGTCACTAATACACAATATTTTATCACAAAGCTAATGCTAATAAACCCACCTGTGCCTGTCTGTTTTAGAACTGCAATGTGGTTCCTGTGTCCACTAAACTTATTACAACCAACCAAGAGAGGGCATTGTAAGACCTATACACAAACCTCATATACAATATTAATCTGGTTGCATTAGCCGGCTCATGTGTCATGTGACACACCAATGGTTTCTGTACATTTGTATAGTGCTGCAGTACTCAAGACTGGTCTTGGTCTTAAAACCACKTTTTGATGTTTTTTCTTTGTCTTGGACTCAACTGCATTTGTCTCAGACATTGAGGACTCTGTATTTTATTTCAAGACCAGTCAAGGTCACAACTGTAGAAATGTCACTATATTGCCAGAATATTTTCCAGTTTATTTGGTAAAATGGTAAATGGCTTGAACTTATATAGCGCTTCATCAAATCCACTTGGACCCCAAAGACGTTTTACACTTCAGACACTCACCTAYGCACACACACACATTCACACACTGATGGTGGAAAGCTCCAGCCACAGCTGCCCTGGGGCACAATGAGAGAGATGAGGCTGCCAGGCACCGGTGCCACCGGACCCTCTGACCATCATCAGTAGGCAAGCAGGTGAAGTGTTCTGCCCAAGCAGTGGATCTCTGATAGCAGGAGAAGATGCCTGCAAAATCTTCAGTAATACAGTTTAGCTACATAAATCATAAAGAAAATATCTGCGAAAGAACATCCAGGMGAAAGCACTTTGCGACTTGTAAATTCTGCAGTGCTTCGTTGGGGACTACATCAAACCTTTATCGTCGCTTAGAAAAGAAGCACAAAGAAAGGTAAGTTATGTGTGAGTGGTGTTAGCAAAGCTCGCTGGTTAACATTAGCAATCTGCCTCTGTACCAAAATTCTTGGCCTTCACACAAAGAGATTTAGTCAATTTTGCTCTTCATACCTAGCGTACTTGTGTACAGTATACTATATTTTTAGGGAACTATTTTTTTGTTTCTTTGTTTCTTTGTTTGTGTTTTAGTATTTTTTTTTTCTTTTCTGGTCTTGGTCTAGACATGGCCTCACCCTCCCCTGACCTTGGTCTCAACTTTCTCTAAAAGTCTTGGTCTTGTTCAGTCTTGACTTGTCCTTTGGTTAGGTGGTCTTGACCACAATACTTTGTCTGTAAAGGCTGATTGTATCATGAAGACCCAAAGATATTTCTTAATGATGATCCAATAACAGACCTAGCCTCCTGCGCCTCTGATTGGCTTAGATCTTGAAAGTTTTATACAATCATTACCTCCTTTTCACACAAAACTTGGACAGAATRACAGCTCAAGAAATATGGAACAAACTTTGTGCTGCATTAAATTTAAAAAGAGACAAACMAATGGTAGGTTAAATATGGGACCATTCTGTATTTTGTATTTACCTAAAATGCAGATTAAATCTTTTTTTAAAAAATTAGGGGTGTATTGCAACATTAGCTGGTCAGTACTCTTGCCAAGTCCACTTTTTATAAGCAACTTTAAGCCTATTATTCTGCTGTCTTACATTTCTGCACAWTGTTTTTCTGTTGAAAAAGTGTCAAAACAAAACTACCTCTTAGTAGAATTTGGCTTTTACAATGACATGAGAAAAACAATTTTTACAAAATTATATCAACAAAACCAAATCACCTTCTCATAGTGTAAAACCTTTCAGATATGACAATTATGAAAATAAAYCTTTTTAGGCATTTTCTAAATGTCCCTGGGCTTCAGTAAAGTGTGTCCGTTATGAGAGGTTCAAAAAGAGKAAGAAGAAAGAGAAGTAATCACTTTTTCAGGTCTTTTTTCTTCTGCTTTTAGGCTGCTCAGCACAGACAAAATGTCTTCTGTTATTACTGCCTTAAACACTTCAAGGACTTTTTGTTTATGTGGCTTTACTTCCTGCAGTTTGGGTTTGTGAGGAAAGTATTTGTTGGACTGAACATATAGATCGGAAGCYTCAAACGGCTCACAGAGACTAACTATGACTCATATTTGACAGCTTTCAACAACACTTTAACAAGGGAAAGACAACAGCAAAACAGTTGCATTTTCAAGACTAATTCCTAAACAAACACAGTACCATGATGTTTCTGAAATGGTATTCTGCATTATTTATTTTCTGAAATCTCTGAATATTTCAAAAATGTTTTCAGTAATTAACATAAACCATTGGAGGTATTTTGCCTATTTTGTTTTCACACTGTCAGTGCTGTGGTCACTTGYAGTTATGTTGTTTTTTCAGTTGTTCCTGTCTGCAAAGGTTGCCACATTGAGTGAACTTGAATAAGATTTGGTAATTGTTTAAAACCAGATCCTATGCTATGTGATGCCATCTGATCTTGAACCTGTAGCTTTAGGACCATTAGACTGAGACAATGACCACATTGCTCCTTCAACCCCTCATTCTTAGTCCCTATAAGTGTTAAATGGGTACCAGGAAATACTGGCATTAACGATAACGAGAGAGCTGACTACCTTGCAAGAGCTAGCAGTCAGGCCCACTTCAAAGAACCAGAGTCTGTTGAAGGAATCTCAACAACAGACTGTAGGATTGCCCTACACGCCTGGATCAGACTTCAACACTCAGTCCTCTGGAGGGAGCTGATAAATGGCCCACATCTTAGGTTTGGGAAAGTTCTCATGGTCTTGACTCTTGGTTCTCAGCAATAGGCCCATTTATGAGCCCCCTGCTCATATAAGTTCTTTATCCATCCCAACTCACCATAAACCATTAACCATGTTCCCAAGTAACTATGTTCTCAGGCACTTATGATCTCATGTACACGTGTACCTACTGTATCAAAAAGAAAAAAAATGTATAGGTCTTCTGGACGGGTTCTTCTTTAATGAAACGTTTCGTCTCTTCTCCAAGAGACTTCTTCAGTCTGAGAGTTTCAGGCAAAATTCAGGCTTTTAAGCCCWGCCTCCAGGTGACTGATACTCACATCACATGGCTATCATTGACACCTAATGAACACCTATTGTTAACAGGGGGTAGAGTGATACTGGCAATAGCAGCACTGTAGCAGGGGGACAGCTGTAAACGGAGGCCTCCACCTCTGTTTAATGATGGACGGTCTTTCTTCACAAAAATGGCTTCTTTTACTCCTCTCTCAAACCAACGTTCCWCYCTATCAAGAATGAGAACATCCTCATCTCTGAAAGAGTGACCGCTGGCCTGTAAATGAGTGAAAACTGCAGAGTTCTGGCCATTAGATGTAGCTCGTCTGTGTTGGGACATTCTTTTGAACAGTGGCTGCTTTGTTTCCCCGATGTATAACTGGTYGCAGTCCTCCTGGCACTTAACAGCATATACAACATTGCTCTGTTTGTGCCGGGGCACTGGATCTTTGGGGTGAACCAGCCTTTGCCGTAATGTGTTTTGGGGTTTGAAAGCCACTGGGACATCATGTTTAGAAAATAAACGTCTCAGTTTCTCCGAAACACCCGCAACATACGGAATAACCTCTGGTTTGGGGTCTTCATTTTCACCTGAAGGTTGCATGGAATCCTGTCTGTGTTTCCTGTCTGCTTTCAGGAAAGCCCAGTCAGGATAACCACACTGCTCCAGGGCCTGTCGTGTGTGTGATTTCTCTTTCTGCCTGGCTCCTGGGTTTGTAGGGACACTGTCTGCTCTRTGGTACAGAGTCCTGATCACTCCTAACTTGTGTTCCAGTGGGTGGTGGACATACCTAGTGTATGTTCGCAGGTACCTACATTCCCAAGCTATGTTCCCCTGATACCTATGTTCCCCACTAACTGTTCTCACGTATCTATGTTCCCATGAACCTTTGTTCTTAGGTTCCCTGTACCTACTCTAATGGTCAAATGTTTCAGAACACCCTTATTTTTTTTWAATTAATTCAGGCTCCTGAAGTCCTATGAACTGTTAGAGGTATAAAAAATGTAAGTTTATGTAAGTGACCCAAAACTGAAAGTCATGGTATCTGTGAGTCATTCGCCATCACTGGTGGAAACTCTGAAAATGTATTGTGGTAATATACAGAACCAAAATTAGGAAAATGTTGTCTCTGTTCAAATAGACGTGGACCTAAATGCAGTTGCTCTAAACCTTCCCGTTGCCCCTGGGCCAAAACGACCTAAGGACAACAGGAGAGTAATGCAGTGGTAATGTGCCATCTGAGTTTCTCAAAAGCTAAACTTCTGTGATGATTATTCATAAACTATTTCTCCTTTCTTGCATCTAGCCAAGGAACTAACTACATACAGTATGACATAATTTCATTATTATGCATAGAAAATAATATTACAAACACCTGTTCTCCTAAAAAGTAAAAAGAGAAAACAATAAATCATTTTACAAGCAAACTATAAGGTCTGTTGATGCATGTTTTTCATGAGCCTCCTCCCCTAACTGGTGTCATCTGGTTGGTGGAAGGGACGAACTGATAACAGACCTGGTGAACACAGGTTGACCAGGGGGAATACTGGATCTATTAGGGTCTGCTCTAGTCCAGTTTTGAGGCCAACGTTGATGTGACTTCTGACCGCATGATCTCAAGATCAGTCTCATCAGATGAATTAGTGATCAGTTCTTGGCTTATGAACATGATCAGCTTGCCATTTATCATCTTTCCATCTGATATTTGTGTCACATAATTGTGAGYTCCTATAAAAGTAGGAGCGTTCTTCCTCAAGTTTCCACTTCTGGGCCCTTGGGCCTCTGTTTCCCAGTAGCTATGTTTTCCCGGGGTTAATAATGAAAGTCATGAAAGATGGTTGTCTCCCCCTTCAAAAGTCTTTTAAAGAAATGAAATAAATACTAAATTACAGTGCAGGCATTTTACTGGGGAGCATAAGGATGAATCCCTATCATCTCTGCACAGAGTTTTAGTGCTGACAGGCTGCTTTACTATTTTAGAATTGTAAATCCTTGTATTGTTTCTTGTCTTTGTCACATTTATCTTGCTTTACGACTTAATTTTAAGACAAAATTAAAAACATGATACCTTTTAATAAACTTATTTGTTGTCTACACAGTCATCTGAATATGTTTCCATCCATGTAAAGCACTATTTGAAAGTTTGTCAAAAATGATAAAGTAATTCTGTTTTGTGAGTCATCTCTTCCATCCCTCTTAAAGAAATTTATATGAGCTTGTGTTTAAAATATTTAAACCCTCAGCAAACATCTGTGATTTTGAGGCCACAGGGACTATGACACAAGAGATGTGCAATCATCAATTGTCATATAAAGTACTCCAATGTTAAATTCAATGAGGTATTCTTGCCTTCATTTCATAACCATCCACCATTTTCTAATCAAATCATTTTCATCAAGAGCTCATCTAGTTGTTGCAAACTATGTTAATGTGTTAAAATGAGGATTCACCGGTGTGGCTGCAATCAGCACTGACTTTCATTACAGTGTGACAGAAAACAAAGAAAAGGCAGAGCAGAGAGGGGAAAAAAACCAAGAATATTATGCTTCAGCACCAGGAAAAATGTTCTCTCTAATTAAATCAAGCGTGCCCTTCACTTTACTACACATCCATATCTTGTTCTGATCTCTTAGTGGCTGCTGGTAACCTGCACAGGATGTCAGAAAAATAGTCCTAGAATTAGATTACATCCTGTTCCTTTCTGTTTTCTTCTGCCTCCTTGAATGGATATCAGCCCATAAGAAGATTTTTTTAATGCAGACTGAAGTCCGACTCATGTTAGACCTCAGAGAGGCGACAGCAGCTACAAGATGCACACTTCAAATACAAGCCTARCCACTGCATTTTTAAAAAGGCTTAAAAACAAGCACATTAATCTTCTCAGTCTGCTCTGTTGTCCGGAAGGATTGACACGCTTTGTATACTGCATGGATTCTCCTTTCCTGTGGAAAGCCTAACATGCATTTTATTGGTCATTGGGAGGAAACCAGTGCACCTGAAGAATACCCATGATTGCACGGACAGAACATATAAACTTCACTCAGAATTTGATTTGACAACCTTTTTGCTGAGAGGTAACATCTCTACTAACTGCACCACCGTGCCGCCACTTGGTTTAACTTGAATAGAAAAAAACAAGTTCTTATGGGGCCCAACTTGAATCTAAGGTGGCACAAGGCCCATTCACACATTAACAATGTASTGGTCAAAGTGATAATTGATCTAAATATTGGTTTCATTTATATTGTATTTGCATTATAACTAAATGAAATGCACTTACAGTTTAACAAGCAAATATCTTGTCTTATGATTATGACAAACATTATATACATACTTGCCAACATTTCCTGGTGGCAACAAGGAACACAAACTTGTTAGCATAAGCCAGAGGCACAAAGTGATCCTAGGAGGGTCCAAGATGCATACCAGTCAAAAAACTGAGAGAAAATCTATTCAAAACTATGCATTTTCCAGCCATTTGAAGAGCATTTTTAAATACTTAGAATTAATGAAAACATAAAATGTATTTATCAAAAGGTAGAACAGTGATTTACAACTAGTCTTTGAGAGAAACTTTGTGTGAGATCATAGTGATTGATATTTGTTAAGGACTTCAGTGCTTTGTTGAATAGCTTGTTTTGTGGCTAACCATTTTTGATAAATTTTGCAATATATTAACAAACAATTTTGTTACTTTTGGGCAGGTTTTCTTAATTTTTGTCTTCAACTTTTCATTAAAAATGTTTTCATTTCTCTAACTTTTGCGAGCAACAGGCTAAGGTTCTTCTACGTATTAAAAATAGTTGTTAAATGTCTGAGTTGCACACCACTGCTACAAAGTGTGTTGCAACTCAGTCAGTTGAAAACCAGACATCCCACAGTCCTCTTGACCCATAGTTGAAAAAAAAAAACATTTTTAGGCCTTTAAGTACCTCTGTTTTAAGCTTCACAATGTTTATTTTCAGATCTGAAAAACTCACAAGAAACAGGTAAGTAAGAGACTGATGTTATTCTGAAGGGTGCAGGAAGTGGTGGATATATTCACATCTGCGAAGGGAATCAATGTGAGGGTTAGTGGATCCAGAGGTAAGTACAGGTAGGTTAATATAGTTACACTTGATAATAGCTAGAATTTTTTTTATTATAATGTTCTTTGGGAATTTACAGATCCAGGTGGTAGTAGAAGCTTCTGGGGATTCAGATGGGCTGCAATGTATTAACAGGATGAGTACAGGGATTGCAGAGTAGGCAGGTGAAGGGGTTACAGGCAGCATACTTAAAACCCTTCTCCAATGATTACACATTGGATCATTAGTTCTAATGTTCATTATGTTGGATTGTTCACCATAAGGCAACTACTGAACCATTGAACAACTCTGTCTCAGCTCTGCCTGTATACCTCGTTGGCAATCAGCTCTCAAAGGCAACAGTTGAACGGGAGCTGACAGTCCCTATCCAGAAATTTTCACCAGCTCATCCAGAAAACAAACAAAAAAAAAGAAACAAACAAAACTCACAGAATCCTAACAGTACCCCTTTCTCAATGGTTGTCACCTGGTGATAGGATTTTTGTTGGTCCAAGATTAATGAACGTGGAATCTAGAACTTCTCCCCTGGTCTAYACCACTTACCCYGGATTTACACAACATGCSACTTTRCTGCACTGCAGTGYGCAGTTCRCAGCTGTTCATTTGCAGCCCAATTCATACAGCCTCCACTCTGCTCAGCTCCGCTCCGGTCCGACAGACAGTGGAGGGAGTCTGCAGGAAGGAGATCACGCAATAAATCCAGTGATAAATGCGGAAGTCAGAGGAAAAAATTATTAATTCTGTGAAAGATGAACTCCAAACACAGCTGAAAACATTGATATAAAAGCTTTTGTTATCTATGGTTGAAACTGTTTCGCTGTCATCTTTTTGAAACTTCTGATTTCAAAATAAAATCCATGTGTATCATGTGTGTACGCTTATGCTTCACCTACATGCAGCCATCTGCTTTCCAAACAGAACAATACATTCTGACAGCATTTGTGTATAAACATATCCATATATTTATTAATATAGCTACAATTTCTACAAAATTATGCTGTCTTATTTTRAAATACGGTTGTTGTGCTCATTCCTTTTCCTGTTTGTGCAACGTAATCTTTAAAAATTTACTCCGGCACAGCTCCGGCGTCCAGCAGAAATAGGATCGGATTTAATTTTGCCAGATTGCCGTCTGTTCACCGCCGCCCTGCGCAGCCGTGCGTAGCCAGTGTAAACATTGTCATTGATTATAATGGGTGCATATTTGCTRCGGAGGTCGGACCGGAGTCAGAACGCATGTAGTGTAAATTAGGGGTTAGTCTGGTACAGGTACTGGTAATCATCCCTCTACAGAAAACATGTAGGATCTGGAGAACCATGTAGGCTGGTTGGTGGTTGTCAATAAGGTGGGCAGGTGGGGGKAGGTCAGGCAGGCACAGAGTACTGACAAAATCTTAGCTTTTTGCTGTATTTGCTGTAGTCCAAATGAATTATCCACGGTGGTAAAACTGAATAAATTGAGTAAYTACATYTCCCAAAGTGCTTTGGGGACTTTTCCCCATCCAAAGTCACGTATTTAACCAATTATATGTTGTCATGTTATGTAGTCAGCCAATGACGTGCCTAATGGAAACTTTGAGACACATCCACAATAGACAGGAACAAATATGTATTTTGTTAATGGACTTAAAGTTAATGGAACAAAATTTAGTGGATGYTAACTGGTCCACTAACAGCTCCAAGATTAGCAAAAACACTAATCTGTTGAACAAAGAGTAAGCTTTGCTCTTCGCATATTAGCACTACTATCACTACTATGACTACACCAAATTTTAACTTAACATCTGAAAAACTGTTTAAGTTATAGCCAATATTATATTTTGTGAAGTCATGTGACTGCGGTAGCCATCTTGGATCATTGTTGTCATTTGAAAATATAATGACCATTTATTACATTTTGAGAGTTTCATTAAAATCTGTCCAGTGGTTCATAAGATATTTTATTAACAGMCAAACGTCCAAACATCACTGCCATGCTATAATAAAACCACATTAAATAGTGAGCCCTTCCATCAGTAAATTTACTTTAATATTTGGATTATTGGATTAATAGTCACTCATGCAGATCAGTGTATCTCTTTTAGATAGTAAATACCATACTTTTACCTCATCAAACATTATTTGCTTGCATTCCATCAGTTTCTTCAAAAAACAAGAAAACACATGAACTTTCGTGAATGAAACTATTGTCACAGCAGGATTTTAAAATTAATAATAAACAGTAAACCTGAAGAGTTCAAGTTTTGAAGTTTATGTTGAGATTTCAGTGATATCCAAACCTTCACACTGAACAGAACTCGTGATTCATTCAGTAAATGAAAAGTATTTAACAGAATGTTACTGTCAAAAACAACGTGTGCAGGTGGAACAATCTGTCACAAACAGTATTTTTTATTAAACAGTCTAATAGAATTAGTTCACTCAGAGTGACATAAAAGGTTTTCCAGCAGATTAGAAAATGGAATGTCCTCTACAAACAGAAAACTAAATTCATTACCATCGTATTGCATTTTAATTGATAACGTAGTTTCAGAGGACTGATCGCATTAGTCATCTTTTAAAAATCTGTAAGCRTACGTGAATGGCAAAAAGAAAGATCAAAATATGTCTTTAGAAAGTTTAGAATTGCTTTGAAGACCATGTTTTTCCTTGACCCACAGTCAATGCTGCAGWGGATTTCTTTGTTCTGTTTTGTTATTGTATTGATAAATCTGTGTGTACCGTTTTAGTTACCTTTTATGAACCATTTCTRGTATAAACCCCTACTTTATTAAGACCAGTACTCCTTTTGGGGACCGTAGATCAGCCCTAATATGGTGGAACACCAGTTTTGGGTTAGGGTTAGATATTWAGGTTTAGGTTACAGAAATGAATGCAATGGACTTAAAGGTAATGAAACAATTYTAGTAAGGACAAAAACATACAGTAAATATGTGTGTGCACGTCCTCTCCCATAAGCAACCTTGTAAGGCCCATTTTTCCAAAATTTACTACCTTGTGGGGACCCACTGCTCCTTTAGGGGCTCAAAGCACTGGCTTCATAAGTTCAAAYACCATTTTTGGGTTAGGTTTAGGACTATGGTGTGAAGTGATATTAGGTTAGGTATAGGGTAAAGTTAGGGTATAGAAATGAATGAAAAAGAGGTGGAAGTCAAAACAAAGTCCCCATGAACATAGCAAGATTTGAAATGTGCGTGTACATGTTTTTATTACCTGGTGGGGACAAATTTTGATYGTTTGAAGTGCACACAGCTTTGTGATGACCCACTGTTCCTAATAGGGACAAAAGCCCAGTCCCCATTGAGGGTTATACTGTTGGTTTGTCAGGGGCTAGGTTTAGGTTGAGGTAAGGGGTCAGGGTTAGACTAAAAAAATGATCTGTAATGGAAGACCATTTAAAGTCACTATGAGTATAGAAGAATGAATGTGTGTATTTGTGTGTGTGTGGGGATGGGTTTTTCCTACACCGTGGGG
>NW_013952769.1:55808-57002 GCF_001266775.1 Austrofundulus limnaeus
GTGTGTGTGAGTGTGTGTGTGTGTGTGTGTGTGTGTGTGTGTGTGTGTGTGTGTGTGTGTGTGTGTGTGTGTGTGTGAAAGTCTTCACAAAGCTGTTTGGTGCATGATTCAGTCAGGGGGATGAGTAAAGTTAATAGTTCTTTGTGACGTGTTTGTGCCCCAACATCTGTAAATAATCCAGCTGTTTCTTCAGTCTTGTGTTCAGGTGGACCTCAGTCCTGGTCTCAGGTCTCTGTTGGGATTTCTCCGTATCAACTCTGATTAGTTTCCTGATCTCTGCTGATGAAAACCATCCCCACAGAACGATGCTTCACTGTAAGGTCGGTGTTCTCAGCAGGATGAGCTGTGTTAGGCTGAATGGTAAATAATTTCAATTTTAATCTAAACTGACCTTCTTCAAAGCCTTTGGAAAAGAAAATCCAGTCTGATGTGTTCATTAAAGCAACGTTTATTTTTTYTTCTCTTCCATGAAGCTCCGCCCGGTGCAGCTTGTGGTGGTCCTGTAGACAGACCCCCCATCTCTATAGAGATAGTGCCCTTTAGCTCCTTGACTGCTTCTCTCAATGCCTTCCTGACCTGCTGTATGAATTTTAGTTTAGATCATTTGGCACTCAAACAACTTCTGCTTCAAAACATGTTTTAGTTTTACATTTTAAAATGATTTAAAACRTTCCTGTTTCATTAGGCTGAGGTGTCCAGTTCATTACTTTTAACCCAATTAAAAATCCATTGAAATTTCAGAATGAAAGATAACAAAAATGAATCCTGAGGGAGTGAATACTTTTACAACCCCTTAAATACAGCATGAATCTTGCATATTTGACAGTGTGCAACATCTAGTAACAGTTAAATAGTGTTGTAAAAAGTACCACAAAGTCATACTTGAGTAAAARTACACGTATATTACCAAAAAACGACTTTGGTAAAACTTAAAATCTTCTTTAGGAATATTACTTGAGTAAAAGTCTTTAAAGTATCTGATATTTTTGTACTTAAGTATTAAAAGTAAAAGTATTGATTTAAAATGAGCAGTTAGATTTTCTGTAATGAATTTATTAGGAGGTGACCTCCCCCCAAAAAGTGCAGAAATTACTGTATCGTATTAAAATAATTAATTTATGTTAAAATCAGTATGCACTAATCCAGCTGTGGTTGGCACGGTGGCTCAGTTGGTAGAGCTGATGCCTCTCAGCA
>NW_013952769.1:58469-60122 GCF_001266775.1 Austrofundulus limnaeus
GGGGGGATCAGAGAGACTGGAAGCTCTTGGGTTGGTGTGTGTTTAGAGATTCACATCTTTTTTTTTTTCCACGTACAGCTGGGGCTCAATTAGTGTCCATTTTTGCTAATTAAGTACACTCTGTCTGAATCAGTGGTGCAAAGACTTACGCTGTTTGTCAAATCATGTGCTGTATCCGGCTTGCTGCCCCTGAGGCAGGCTGGAGGCCCTTCTACAGTACACTGCTCCCCCTCTCCCTCCCCAGCCCCCCGTCTCTTGATGTGCTCAGAGATGAAGAGAGGAAGTAAAGAATTCCCCCCAGTTTTCTACAGCGAGTGTTTTTTTCTCCCCAGTCTTGTTCGTACAAAATCCTACTTCCAAAGCGTTAACAAATGAGGAAACGGTATAACGTCGATATTTGCCTCCTGTTCTTTTTCACTTGGACACTTGATCCTAAGCGCCCGTTTATGCACGACACTCGTTTTGGCAGAGCTGCACCGAAGCACAGCTAAAGGCATGGAAGTGGAGTTTCGTGCATATTTCCCTAACAATGTGGAGCAGGGTAAGCTCGGCACAGCAGATACGTCCTAAAGGACTCAAAGAAGAGGCCCGCAGTCACAGACATTTACAGTGTGAAAATACCCTYGCTGGTGTCTGAAGTTAACACTTTGTAGTMCGATACGTGTTAAATTGCTCTCAGAGAGAGAGAATCGGGTCCGAGGCTGTCAATCTCTGCACTCCATCTGCGTACGGCATTAATTTCYGAGACGAGACCGCGGTCCTTCTGCAAAAAGGGGTCAGACTTCTCCAAAATGATCTGTCAACCCCTTCATCCTCTGTCGCACTCTTATCAATGCTGCACACTTCCCTCGCCACTGTTGCCATGGCTACGGTTTTAGCAGGGATGAGCAGTATCAAAAGCGCTCTGGAGTTCAGCAAAGACTCCTCTCCACGCTTACCTTTGTTATGTGGCTCTAATCCCTTCCTTTTTGATCCTCTTTTGATGGAGACATTAAACCTGAAGGAATTCAGGATGTACCGTTCAGAACCTTCGGCTGCCGTTTGACGGGATGAGACGGCGATTCTCTGCGGACAGATGCTCCGGTCCGACTCGGCTGCTCTCTTCCAGCTAACAGATACCACCTCATTATCTGCAGTCCACAGATAGGGAACCTCTAACAGTGGGAAAAAGAGCTTTCTTCTGCTCCACATTTTGAGGCTTGAAAGAAAAAAACTTCACAAACGCTGCAAAAACAGGACTGCTTCATGTCAAACTACTGAAATACTTGGCTGAAATGCAGTTATTTATTTAATTTAATTTATTCTTTATTTATACAGGGACAAGTGTCAAGTAATAATAGTAAATGCTGTACACTAAAACACTTATAGCCCAGGCCTGGGATGTCAAAATCATTTTCACCACATGAGCATTATGGTGTCCCTCAAAGGGCCAGTTGTAATTAACTTTGATCTTTTAAAGGGATCCCCAATTAGTTGTAACATTAGACTTTATTTGATAAACATATATTTTAACTGTAAAATAAAGACTGTAAAAATACTGTAGGCTGTTTACTTTTGTAAATTTTTAAACTAAAAGTTTAAAATGTATTACACGGAGGGAGCCATTTTATTTACACACAAAGCATTCTGGGTAAATGATGATGTGGATAGGTC
>NW_013952769.1:62175-65318 GCF_001266775.1 Austrofundulus limnaeus
TATAATATACAAGTTTCACTTTTTAAATGGAATTACTGAAATAAATCTACTTTTTCATGATATTCTAATTTTATGACCAGCACTTGTATATAGCGCCTTTCTATCCATCCAGGACACTCAAAGTGCTTTACACTTACAGATATTCACCCATTCACACTCACATTCACACACTGATGATGGCAAACTACACTGTAGCCACAGTTGCCCTGGGGCACACTGACAGAGGCGGGACTGCCATACACCGGTGCCACCGGACCCTCTGACCACCTTCAGGCAGGTGAAGTGTCTTGCCCAAGGACACAACGACATGTGGGCATGGCAGGGAGTCAAACCTGTGACTTGCGGGTCCCAAAGCCGGCTGCTCTACCACTACACCACAGCCGCCCCCAATAAATAGCAATATAGTGTCAGGGCTAGCACAAAGGCTAACAGGCTAAGCTGTTAGCCTTTTATTGACTTCAAATTTTATGCGGCTAGCAGCTATGGAACACCAAAGTGCTCATAATTAAATAAATAAATATAACATGAAATGAGTAGCTATATGGTTAAATATAGATAAATATAAAATGTGACCATGTAATTGTAAAATAATTTAACGCATTATACAATACTAACCTTATTATTATGAAAAATGTCATTTTATTTTAAAATGTGCTTAATTAATACATTATTTAATGTGAATTTTGTTCATATCATTAGAGATTATTTTTGAGGCATTTTTATTTAGACTGGAGCTGTGGCAGCCATCCTTGAACTGGACGGTGGACTTCCTGGTGGACGAGATGGTTAGGCTGAAGGAGTCCTATTGAGCTTTGTAAACTGGTACCTGGAAGTGTGAGATTGGGGGTCTCTGGCCATGCAGGGTCCTGGCAAATAGTAAATGGTCAGTAATATGATGGGTATAAAAAGAGCATGGACCGAGGTTTACCAGTCTGCAAAAGATTTTCTAAAATACTGGGACACTTTCAGACTGTTCCTCTGATGAAGGAACRTATATCYCATCATCTACAGTTCATATTATCAAAATATATTTTTAAAACCTGTGAAATCTCTGCACATAGGATATGTCTGTAAGTCAATACTGGATGTTCATCATGTTTAATCTCAGGCAGCACTGCATTTAAAAACAGGTCTAATTCTGGACATAATAACAAAATTCAAAATAAATGTTATTTCTACAGTTGTGTCTCCATTGTTGACTCATTTTAAACTGGTCTAATCATGATTGCATGCTTTGACAGGTTTACGTTAGGCTGACATCTGATGCCAGTGCTGGAACTGTTCAGGGCCACCCGTATATCTGCAGCTGGACTGGTGCTGGCCCATGTGGACCTCTTCTGGCAAACCATGTGGGCCACCAAAGGACCATCATCCTTTGCAGTATGTGGGCCAGAACTGGCTATGGCTGTGTCCAAAACGACAGGACGGGTCCTCCGGAGGACCCGGCCTGTCGTTTTGGACACAGCCATTGTGTGGTGGTACAGTACTTGAGTAATTTTRCTAACAAACACACACAGACACGTGTCATGTAATAATGGATTATTATTATTTATTATTAATAAAACATTATTGTCTGCCTTCAGCTTTCAGCGGTGGATCATAAACAATTCAAAGTTTGCATTTAGATTTGCATTTTGTCAAAACTGTGGCTCCTTGAGTCAGAGCAGCTGTGTTTACCATCTGACTTTAGATAATTAGTGCGAGTTTAAAATGCAGCTCAGGTTGGTGGGAAAGTAATTTAGCATGTTTAGGTCGTGCACCAAGGTACTAGACATTTAAATGTTGACCTGATCAGAGTGCTCCAGCAATCATTTGACATTTATTGAGGAAAAAAAGAAAAGCCTTTTGAGAAAAGAAAATCACATCTTTAAGAAGTCAGTTGATTTAAGTTATAATGACAATAAACAGATTATTTTTCAYTTAAAATTACAACAGTTTAGACACAGAATCAACATGAATGTTAATTTTGTATGAGACAGAGTCCACAAGGTTTAAAGACACTCCGTGTTTCCAAACAATCTTTTCTCTTTGTACTTTCCAAAAATATTCGTGCTAACACAGCATCGTTCCTGGTCGTTTTAATCCACACAGAAAATCTTTCATGTGCATGCACCATTCACACACGAGGCCCCCGGAGTGTGTTTGAAGAATGTTTATTTTATTTTATTTTTCTTGGATCTGTTACATCTACAACCAGATTTTTTTAAAATCTACAACCAGATTAGTCTTTTCAGAATGAAGGATGGTTGGTTTGATGGTTTGTGAAAACAGAAAAGGCCTAAACTGGCAGAGCAGAGTTTACATTATTTGTGTTTAAAACAATTAATAAATGAGTCTGTAAAGTTTTAATGGGGACCTTCAATCAGGCTATTTTTGGAACASGAGTCATGTGACTATGACAGATCAAMTCCGACGCATCGCACATAACAAACCCTCGTAGCCGCTCTGCTGATTTCCATGGAGCTACGCCAGTTTATCTGTCTGTCAACTTAAACATATTCAGGAAAACAGGAGGACCACAAAACACTACATTAATTGTAAGAGTGACTCAGGATACAGCCACATGAAACAAGTAGTTTTTGTCACTACTCCCAAGCTAAGATGCTAGGCTAGGGGCTATTCAACTGGCGGTCCGTGGGCCGTGACCAAAGTCCGGCCCGCCAATTGGTTTATTCATCTCTTAAGCCCAAACCCCCGATTTTCTGCTTTAATTACTCAAAGTTGTTTTAGTTAAACATAGACATGTTTGGTATCTACAGAAACATCGGCGTCTTGGCTTGAAGCTGATAAAAACCATTTCTATAAACACTCAATACAGTTAAAACTACAAGCAGTTGAAGAAAAAATGATGAAAGTGAAAATAAAATTGGTTTAAAAATTTGGTAAGTCAGAGATGTCAAAATATTATTTATGTCTAATAATAGGAGGCAGAATGTGTTCTTTTCATTTTTGATAATGTGTAATTATCACTACTTTTATAGGGTTCTGTATGTTGTATTCATGATTAAATGCAGCAAAATAAACTAATTCAAAGGTAACAGATCTTTGTAATAGTTTATTTATTTGGATCTGTGGAGCAACAATATTAACACTTTTATCGCCGATCTTCGACTCATCCCAGAAATCTCCAGAACACCGGAGGC
>NW_013952769.1:67618-72587 GCF_001266775.1 Austrofundulus limnaeus
GAGTGACTCAGTCTGCAATGTTTGCATCTGTTTAATCAGATGTTATATGATATTTACAGTACCTACTGTATGTGTGTAACCATGTTAATATTTTTGTAGTACAAATGCAGTATACGTTTTTCTTATATTTAATCAAATTTTGAACATTTTTGTTTCGGGCAGGTAACTTTTCATGTCGAGCAGGTGACAAAAAATGTCACCTGGATGACACCAAACACAAGGACAGCCATGGTGCAAAGGAGGCAGAAGTATAAAGAAAATAACAGATGTTATCAACAGTCAGATGATTAATCGCTTCACATRTGAAGAACAGGAGCTGATCAACGTTTCAACAGGCCACTGATACCTTGATCTGTGCTCTTACAAAATGACTGGAGGCTCTGGCTTTACTTACTACAGTTTTCAGACCATTTCTTCATGTAGTTTTTGGGTGATTTTGYTGTTTTATTTCTTATTTCTCTGTTGTAACTTTGTATTCTGCACAYGATTGTTTCCACATTTGTTTATCATCTTGCAAGTGTTTAGTTTCTTGTAGTTTCTTTGTAAAGTTTGATCAGAACCAGGTTTAGGTTTAAACTGGTTTTGTCATTAGAACTGTCCGTAGATTATCCCATCTTACAGAGCTTTAGTTTTGTTTTGTTTTTTTCTAAACAGAATGTATTTGTGTCCTCAGCTTCCTGCTCTCGGCCTCCACCACACCCTGCTGCGACAGCTTTGAGACAARCCTTTATGTCTGTGTGATGAGAGGATGTGTACGTCTGCACACCACAAATATTTCCTGACTTTCTCTCCTCCTCTTTCATCCTGTGGCCTGTGGCCCTGTGTGAGAAACATCAGTATCACTGACAGATGGACGAAACGCTGCGAGCCTGAAACACCGAACAGCCACACACAGCAGGACTATTTCTGCACGCAACCAAGTATTGTTTTATTTAAAGACAATGATTTTCTATTTCAGCCTGGGTTTGTTCCACCTGAGCCTCAGATTCCTGAAAATCCACCGTCTGACTCTGCTGCACACCTCAGCCAGGTTCATCCTAACAAACTTCTCCTCGTCGGTCACATTAACAGTGATGATTGGCACTCGGTGCAGCAGGACACAAAGCTTTTAATACGATTTGCTTTTGAATGCATCATCATCCCCTGACATGCTTTGTGTGGCTACTTGTCGGCTGTGGATGCAGAAAGTCTACTGAGYGACTGGTTGTGTGAGAGTTTATACGGGCTGCATGATGAATAGCTGGTGTCAGGTGTTACCATGGGGATGATTACTTGAAAGCAGCCAAGGCAATATAAGCATTTGGGATTTCTAGGCAACTCATCAAATGCTTGGCAGGCCATTTATTTTGAATATACAGGTAGTTGCAGGCGATAAGAATCAGGCTTTGTGTTTGTGTGTGTGTGTTTGTGTGTCAGTGTAATACAGACAAACAGATCGCAGTGATTTTCAACGTTTTCCCTTTTAATTATGAACCTGCTGTGACGCGTGTCGCTGTCACTATCAGCTCCAGGATAGGCTGAACTCACCTTCAGCTCCGGTGAGAGGCTGAGTATACAACTCAGACGGTGAGGAAGTCTTTGTTCCTCGTCTCTCCTCATGCTTCCAGTGATCCGTGGAGAACCCTGCATGTAGAGGAGGGTCTCTACGGCCACATGGCTGGCCTTCTCACTCAGCCTGGTTGCCAACATCCCCAACAAGCAGCAGCTAAAGGGAGATTAAAAAACTCACTTCTTAAACCTTTGACAGCTCCGTGCTGCACATAAATTGGTCATATTAGAGTAAAATRGATGCTCTGGTCATGTCGAGGAGGTGTTCTGTGGAATAGTTTTAAAACTAGACACCGCACAGCGGTAACATAATGACCCCCGCACTGTTATGATTCTGTCACTGTCTGTCCAGATTTAGTTCCAGTCTAGTTTTATTATTTTATTTCTTGTTCCAGTTCATAGTCTTGTTCCCAGCCTTTCAGTTCACATCCAGTTCCTGCTCATTGCTCTCGCCCCTCCCATCATAGAAACTCTAATTAAGCTCATTCCACTCACCTGTCGTCAGTAGTGTTTAACTTAGTCTCACTCTCCAGCTCATCAGCCTCGCCTATGATCTTCCAGCGTTCTTGTCCCTTGTCCTGCTCTTGCCTCATGTCTCCTGGTTTAACGTCTCCTGCCTCAGCCCCTGTCGGATCCCGCCTGCTCTCTGCTCTCACGGTAACGACCTTTTTTCTGTCTCTTGGATTTTTGTCACTCGCCTGCTCCCTGAACGGTACCGCGCCACAYCGGACCTCCTGGATCTCGACCTCGGAACACATCTCTGGATCAACGCCTCAGTCATTTCCCTCAAACCTGGTAATGTCCTCTGATCACCTGTGTATGGCCCTTGCCCCATTTCTGACCTCGAAAGTCCAGCKATCCATTCGCTCTTCCTGAAAACAGCCCGGAACCAAAACACATCTGCTGTTTCTACCCGGTTCTCATCTCAGCAGGAAAGGTTGGTGATCTTTTTCCTCACAAATAATATTGTGTTCATAACCCAACCTAACCTTGAGATTCTGTGTCCAGAACTGACGACCCCGGATTCCGGTCCCAACCTTCCAGCTAAATTTCCTAACAAACTTGTTAAAACTTTAATGTTGTTCGGTCTTCACTCAGAGCTCAAAACACAAACCTTAACACGCACGCAGAAATGCACCAGAACTCAGAAGTCTTTATTCCTAATAAATGTCATGCTACAAAATTGTAGTGGCTTGGGAGGGGGTCTTTTTTGGTGGGGTGGGGGGCATTGGTTGACCTGATGGAAAGCCCCTCATCAGAGCTAAACAACCAAAGAAAATCTGAAGCTCCTATGCTTAATAATTTTTGAGCAATAACCATTTTTGTGTGTCCAGATACCCCTTTTGGTGKGTCCGGGGGGTGGGRGGCACTGATTGGTGGGCCTGATGGATAGAGCTTCATCAGAGCTAAACAACAAAAGAAATCTGAAGCTTCTATGTTGAACAGTTTCTGAGTTATAAGCATTTTTGCATGTCCAGACACCCCCTCTTTGAAAGGAGCCCCCTCCTCAAATATGGGGTCTATCATAAAACCGTTGGCTGGCACAGTGCAGGTCAGACTCAACTACAGCCCTGCCAAATTTCATTTTGATCGGTGCAGCCATTTTTGTGCTACAGTGGACCAAAAATCTCTGTGGAGAAAAATAAATAAATAAGTAAATAAATAAATAAACAGTACGAAAACAATATGGCTTACGCTTCGTGTGCGGGGGTCATGTTGCTTGGCTGTTATAGATAGGTATTTGAATAGCCTTAGTTTGAGGAAATAAAGATTAAATCCTGACTTTGCTGGCATTGATGATCCACCACTCTCTAAAATGTCAYTAGGTGTGAGTGAGAGAGTGAATKGTTGTTTGTCTCATTTGTCCCGATGTGTCCCTGTGATGAACCTGAGACCTGTCCAGGATGTCCCCTGTCCCTCACACAGTGACTGCTGGATATGGACACCATTGGCCCTGAAAGGACGAAGCAGGTATAGATAATGGATGGATAATGCATTTGGATGGGTGGGTCATAGAAAATTAAGTTTTTTGAGCATAATGTTCAAAGAAATTTTGTGTATTATTAACTGACTTTTAGTTCCAGTTTTGTACTTTGCATTTTGTGATCAGTTGCAGCCATTTCATTTAAACAGAGAGAAGGAGTTAAGTCTCTATGTGTTCCACTCTGTAACTTCAACAAAACTTTTTTACGATTCCAATGTTTGACGTAAAAACTTACCATTTTAATGCACCCAGTGGTGTGACCAGGAAGTTTGAGTTTAGATATCGAGAAGAGAAGAGAAGAGAAGAGAAGAGAAGAGAAGAGAAGAGAAGAGAAGAGAAGAGAAGAGAAGAGAAGAGAAGAGAAGAGAAGAGAAGAGAGCAGAGCTTCTTCCTTTTAGTGCAGCCTGGAACAGACACTGAGCTGCTGAGGGCTGTTTTTGTTACTGATAAGACCCAAGTCCTGAAACAACACGGGTGCTGGGAGAAAGGCTGGAGCTGATGAATAAAGATTTTTTGAACAGAATCACCTTGGTTTTCTGCAGACTTATTCTAGCTCCYGATACATCATGTTATAACATTATTTCCTCATCAAAAACATATCCAGAGTGCTYGTTTGACTCTTTTATGAATGTCTGAGAAATCCTCGAATCTCCTCTGCCCATCTCGAGCTGCTTAAACACTTACTGGTACAAAGCTCCACCCATTTGCACAAAGCTCCTCCCTGGAGCTCAGTTTGCAGCCGAGCTCCCACCCCACAGAGCACCCCTCCCCTGAAAGCATTGTTTGAAAACAAGCTGAAGTGGGAGTGTCTGAAATGGTAGGAGGGTCTTAATGAGACAGAGGCCAGATTCAGGGTGTTTAGATAGACTATGATGCAAAGTCAAATTTATTTTTGATTTGTACCGCTTTTTAATAACAACTGAACGCAACATAGTTACTTGATTGTGGTATAGAATTTATGTATGTGCCTGGAAAATACTGTACATAATACTGCCYTTTTACATGATCTTATCAGTGAGTTGGTCTGAGCTCACCCATGGGCCATCAGTTGTTCTTTGTGACAACCCTCATGAAAATTTTAAGAATCCACTCATAAATTTTTGAATAATCTTCGTAGACAGACAGATGGACCAACAAACCAACACTATTGAAGAAATTTATAGTTATTACAGATTAGTACTGATGTTAGAAGCACAACACTAGATTACTAGGGTTTCTTTTTTATAATATTTTTATAATGTTTGATCAATTATGTGTTAATTGATATAGAGTAGTTACATGTCCGATCATAAACAACACATAAGTGAACCGTTATGATAACATTGGGTTGAGTTCATTGGATGAATACCTGTGGCACTGCTGAGGTGTTATGGAGGCCCAGGATGCTTCAATAGTGGTCTTAAGCTCATCCAGAGTGTTGGGTCTTGGGTCTTAAGC
>NW_013952769.1:73993-78112 GCF_001266775.1 Austrofundulus limnaeus
GTCGTTTAGAGAACCTTTTAATGCTAATTTTTTTGAGATAGGGATGTTTAATTTTTCTTTACTTTTTTGCCAAAATCATCAATATTAAAACAATAAAAGGCTTGAACTACTTCAGTTGGTGTGCAATGAATCTAAAATATATTAAAGTTTAATGTTTATCAGTACATTAGAGAAAACAATGAACTTCATCACAATATGCTAATTTTTTGAGAAGGACCTGTATATGTAGGAGGYGGGGCTTAAAATTCTTTCTGTGACCTCTGAGAACATTAGTCCTCTAGGATCTCATTTCGAGCCCAGAATTTTTTTATATGTTGGTCCAAATGAAGCAAGCTGAAATCAASCACAAAACATTGGCGGCAGCAGCAAGCTGTAGCACTTCTGGTGCATTCCGGGGCCACGTTCTGCAAGAATTTAACCGTATTCAAGAGGAAATAAACGTGTCATGTGATGAGGCTCAGAGGATCAGAGCTGTTTTAAGACGGCAGCTTTAGAAGTGTTCTCTTAGACAAACCATAATTAGCTCATCAGAGCAGAGCAGACTCATTCCCAAAGCTGCTGCCGCTGCTATTAGTTCTTCAAATTAGCCACAGACTCCTGTGTAAATAACTGGGTATTGAGAAACTGGTGACGACGTTAACGGCACAGTTGATCAAACAGTTCACAAAACCACTATGAAATATTGAGCTGTTTTTGTTTGGACCAGCTGTTAGCTCGTCAGCACAGCTTGAAATTAACATTTGTTTTATRAAGTGGGGCTGTTCAAAAAGCTATCTACAACAGGTAAGATATTATTTGTTCTTTTGCACGGAACCCCACTTCAAAATGTTTGAGTTGTCCCTTTAATCCTGGGACTCACCAGTCCCTTTGTTCATAGCCTCTTTTTTTAACAAGAGGACATCTGCTCTGTGTCCCACCACCAGCAGGGGTTTGCTTCCTGCTCTCCTCCAGCCCCGGCCTTTCCTCGGTGCAGATTTGTGATTCAAACCGGGCTGAGGGACCTGAACCCCTCTATCTCATCAGCAAACATACAGATGCATAATCTGCTCTTTCTTTCCGTGCCATTCTCATGCATGCTAATGATGTCTGTTGGCCCCTCTCCTCACTCGGAGCTCAGCGCTTTGGAGCTTTGAAACACAACCTGGCAGAGGTTTTCCAGAAACTGCATCACGCTGCAGTCTGGTCAAAGGACGGGGCTGCTGGGTCTGTGATGTTCCACCGTCCACCTCCAGGCCAAACATGGAAAACCCAGCTGTGAAAGTTCAAACTCACATCCTCACCTTGTCGCTATCAGTGGCCAGAAAACGAAATAACTTTTTTTTTAATGAAACATGTCTGTCAGCTCAGATCACTGATCCCAGTCTGGGACAGGTTGGGAATCATTTATATAGACAAAACTAGAAGCACTCAGAGAGTACAAACCTCCGCCAAGACCAATTTCCCCCATCCTGTAAGAGTTAATGCGCAAAAGCAGAGATGGAAACACATTTACTGAATAAGTTCTGACATAGTGAACATTTAAGCAGCAGTATGCACGGGATTTCTTCCTGGTGGAGTCCAATGTGAAAAAAAATAAAATAACGTCAGACTTGTCACCCAACACTTTTCATCATCAAACCGGTGTGGGATTAAGCTCCCAAGTTTTCATCAGTCACATTTCACCATGTAAAACGTCTGTTTTATCTCCTTGTATGAGTTTGTAATGGTTTGACTCTCTTTATAAAGTGCTTCCTGGCTCCCCCCGTCTCCAAACTTTGAGGCCCGGCAGCTCTCTGTTTACAAGCCTAGTAGAGAGAAACTGTTTTGATTGGTTGTTTTGGAAATGTGGTGTGTTTGAGGAAATGGGAAAAACAAGTTTCATGGTGCAGTCACGCACTTCCTGGTCACAAAACGTTTTGTAAATGCGCATATTATGGCAAAAATTATTCATCATTAAATCTGGTTTTAACATTACTTTTATAAAGTTTGAAGTCCGTGCTGTCCAATCCAGCTCACTGTTTTTTACAGAAGCCCTGTGAAAGCATCACAGCTTTGCCAATCTCAGAGTGTTAAAAGAAAAAATTCCTGTATCCGCATCGTGATCCAGAACATCACCAAAATTTAAAGGTGTGTTCATTGGCCCAGTACACACAAGTGTTAAAAATGTCATGACAATCCGTCCACAAGTTTTTGAGTAATGTTGCCCACAGACACAACGACAGACAGACATACCGACCGAAAACATTACCTCGCCCTTGGTGGAGGTAATAAGTTTGTACCAAAACAAGAGCTGAGACAAACACCCAAATATCAAAAAAACAAGTTTAACTCTGAAGACAAACTTTATAGAAGAACAAAATCCAAACCATGTCTGTTTTAAACCAACAACTTTAGTTGTAAACATTTAAAGTACAAGACGGATACAATAATTTATCTTTTAAGGGTATTTTTTATAGAAGAAGCAACAAATTATCAAAGCTTAGCATCTAAAACTAAAAAAATAAACAGGTGACTAAAGAAGCTCTTTTCGTCATCCATGCTCAGAAAAAAAAATTTAAAAGTTGGATAAAATCAGGTTTATTTTCCATCAGGTGGCCTTTGTTTGAGGTCAGCTGGTCTTGGCCTGACTGAATGAGCTGATTTTTTTTAAAATTATTATTATTATTTATGGTCAGATTTGTTCATGTTTTGGCTCCGTGGATCTGGGCCAACAAAGGATCATGTGTGGTGACCTAAAAAGGCCACGATAAAGACCCGGCTCAGCTGTTGGAGTCAGACTGATGCCAGAGTTCTGTAGGTGTGCCAGGTCCACGTCATGAATCTGTACCAGGTTGTTTCCTTTGGCCTACTTCTGTGATATTTAACAGATTTCAGAGTCACGGCTTCTTGACGTCATGATCACCAAATCCAGGTATTTTAACAAAAGAGCGATTGGCAGAAATATTTGGTTCATCGATGTTTTGTAAAAGTTACAGCTTCCAGATTAAAAACATGTATATTCTGTATTTTACTAAAAGTAAATTTTATTTTGTTTACTTTCATGAATCTGTTTGCATTTAATGGTAATGTAACACAACACCAGCAGTGCTCATAATGTCACAAACAGTCATGGAGGAAAGAAAGAATGACTTTTTTATTTCTAGGATTTCACACATCAATACTAAATCAAAAAGATTAGTTTTTTTTAACTTTTTTAAATTAACCAAATCAACTTTCAAGTGTGTAAAAAATGATTTCCCTATATTATTGTTTATTAAAAACAGCAAGAAAATAAAAAATAATAAAATGATATCTAAAAAGGGAAGCTATGAGAAACTACAGGCTAACTTATAGGGGTGCACCGACAAATCGGCACTGATTTCCTTAATTTTAGGAAATCGGTTCATTCGATTGGTGGAATAGATCAACTCTCATCTTCCTCCACAAAGGTCTGAAAATCAGCCACTTTGCTCTGCTAAAAGCACTACCTAATGTCCAGTTAAAACATGTTTGTATTGTTTTTCAATACAATAAAATTGGAACATTAAAGGCGTATTGTGTATGACATCTGAAAGTGTTAGTTATTTCAAAATTTGTATCGGCCAAAATCAGAATCGGCAGGTCAGACCTTGTAAAGATCAATCATCGCCCAGAGAACTGCAATCAGTGCACCACTACTATTTTTTTTAATCCATCCATCTTCTATACCCACTTCTTCGTTGCAGGGTCACTGGTGCACATATCCAGCAGTCACAGTGTGATGGGCGGGGTACACCCCGGACCGGTCTCAGTCCATCACAGGGTTTATTTTTACTTTAATTTATTTAGTGTGGTAAGAACCAAACAAAAACACACGAGAGCTAAACATTTAGCAGCAATTTTAAAATACTTTGTAGTCAGATGCAGTTCCAGGAGCCAGTTCACGTGGTGATTCAGATCTGTCCCACATGGAGGAGACCTCGGAATAGATTCAAGTGGTGTGGAGACATCTCAGCTGGAGTCCCTCCACATCTGGAGGTGGAGAAGTGTGAGAATCTTTGGTGAAACTGTTTCCAAGAGACACAATCTGAGAATCAGATAAGGGGGATGTATGTATGTATGGATGGATGGATGGATGGATGGATGGATGGATGGATGGATGGATGGATGGATGGATGGATG
>NW_013952769.1:78122-80248 GCF_001266775.1 Austrofundulus limnaeus
TGGATGGATGGATGGATGATGGATGGATGAAGGATGGATGGATAGATGGATGGATGGATGGATGGATGGATGATGGATGGATGAAGGATGGATGGATAGATGGACGGATGGATGGATGGATGGATGATGGATGGATGAAGGATGGATGGATGGACAGATGGATGGATGATGGATGGATGAAGGATGGATGGATGGACAGATGGATGGATGGATGGATGATGGATGGATGAAGGATGGATGGACAGATGGATGGATGAAGGATGGATGGATGAAGGATGGATGGACAGATGGGTGGTTGGGTGGATGGATGGATGATGGATGGATGGATGGATGATGGATGGATGAAGGATGGATGGACAGATGGATGGATGAAGGATGGATGGATGAAGGATGGATGGACAGATGGGTGGTTGGGTGGATGGATGGATGATGGATGGATGGATGGATGATGGATGGATGATGGATGGATGGATGGATGGATGGATGGATGAAGGATAGATGGATGGATGGATGGACAGATGGGTGGTTGGGTGGATGGATGGATGATGGATGGATGGATGGATGATGGATGGATGAAGGATGGATGGATGGATGGGTGAATGGATGGATGATGGATGGATGGATGGACTCATGCTGCTGATGCAGAATCCTTTGCTGAAATAAGACCTCTGAAAAAGATGTCTCCTGGACTGAACAGGTTTTAAAACCAGTAGATAGCAGTAATGCACCCTCATRCCATCAGAGAGGCAGGTTTTTATACTGTGCGTTGATAACAGGCTGGATGGTCTCTCCTCTTATGGAGTCTGTGGTTTCCAAACAGAATTTCAGATTTGGATCCATCTGAGCACAGAACAGCTGTTTGCTTCAGAGAAGACGGCAGAGGTTCTACATGTAACCGTCTTCTTTGTCTGATAGAGCTTTAAGCAGATTTAGTGGATTTGCTGTGTGTACAGTGATGTGTGGAGGTGTTCCTGAGTCCCGGTCAGAACCAGAACTGATTCTAATGCAGCCCAAAGATCTCAACCATCTAATATTTACTTTCAACCTTTGAACTCAGAGATTTCCACAGATTATAATAATCTGTTGATGAGATTATGAACTGGAGACGATGGAGATTCACAGTTTTCCTAACTGAGGACCAACATGTCTCAGCTGCAGTACTGGACAGACTGGTGAACCTCTGCTCACCAGTCCTCTCCCTGATCTGTTGGATGATGCAGAATCCTCCTCCAGCTGTTTCTCATTGAACACAAACTCTCACAGCCCTCTGTTGCTTCTGACTCAACTTCTTTTAACAGCTTCTTTGGAACTGTGGTCGAACGCTAACATCGTGGTTGTCGTCGTTCACTAAAACAAGACAATGAACTCCTTTTTTTATTTCTAGTAGTTGCACGGTTACCATGGTTACCGTGCAACTGCTAGCAATAGTTATCAGATCTGAGCCAATTTTTGCAGCTTTTCTTGCTGCTGTAAAAACAAAGCAGATGTCAGGGTTCAGCAGCCCGTGTTCAGACCTGATACAGGTTAGCATTTTCATCTCATCAGCAGTTTGCAGCTGAAGGTTTTGTGTTCCTTTGTGCCAAATTACTGCTGGATGAAGTCTGAGAGTTTATTACAGACAAGGAGTTTATATAGAACAGCTCGAGTGCTCAGAAACCAGGTGACCATGTGATCGGCTGGTGAAGCTAACGGCTAACGCTAAACGGGCAAGACTGGATTTCCCATCGCTGTACATGTTGGTGACAGAGCAGAAAAAAAGGACTGACAATGTAGAAATCATAAAAACTATTAATAATAATATTAATCCAATTATTATTGATTTTTTTTACAGTTTATATAATCCATTTAATGTTTTAAATAATGCCAGAAAAGCTGTTTGTGTTATGGATTTATTAACAGAAGATAAACAGGAAAACGTCTCATTTTACAACACAAGTCAGCAGATTTGATCTTATTTAGCTCAATGTGATCTGAGCAGAACATAATGTAACAGTTTAAAATTAAAGTAATCTTATAAAGTCCATGTAATCACTGTTATTTATTGAACTGGTTAGCAGATATTAGCTTGCGGCGCATATATACAGAGTTTAACACTGTTGAACCATGCTACAATTTAACACAAACTA
>NW_013952769.1:81430-83575 GCF_001266775.1 Austrofundulus limnaeus
TTGAATGAAATTAACATAATTATTAATTTATTGTAAAAACATGACAGATAATCTGTGAAACAGATCCAGTTCAGCTGCTGTTTATCTATTAGTTTCTATGTTTGCTGTGATCTGTTGCCCTGTTTGGTCTCAGTTTCTGCTCCTCCATGTTGTCACAGACRCTWCCWGTGGACGGTATGGGCGGGGCTTAGTCTAGTGATCTATATTCAAGTCTATGTTACAGACAGACCTCAGGAGTRACATCAGCCAATCCAACAACAAGCAGAACCTAAATATGTGACAACTCCATGCTAACATTTCCTCATCCCCTAATTCCTCCCTCGCTCCGTTCTGACCTGATTGGCTGCTCTGTCCCTGCTGGATCTCCTCTCACTGCGGAGGTTCTGGCCCACAGATCAGCAGTCCTGGCAGCAGCAGCAGTGTACCGGGGGTGGTGATGATGGAGGTGGACAGAGAGGGGAGGGGATGAGGGCTTTAGCAGATTTTATGCAGCACAGTATCCCGTCCTTCAAACTCGACAGGGCACTGACACCCGTTAGTCAGCGGCCGTGGCTGCAGACGACATTTAATGGATCGCATTCAGGGCTCCGGGCTGCAGGAGCCTCCCGGAGAACAAAAAGCACTGTTATGCTAATCGCCCGTCCTCTGGCTTTTATGATGACAGTGCTGGAAAGTAAGAGTGAAATTGGAAAACATTATTTACCATCAGAGGACTGAGTGTGTACGGACGACTGAGAGAGCTGCTCTTTGAATTAAAAGAGAAGAAATCATTTTACTGCAAAAGCTGCTGCAACACATTTATAGKTTTCATTAGATGCAAACAGAGTTCAAAGCCTGCTGCTCCTTAAAAACATCTCCATAATATCTGAAGAGCAGAGGGAGTTAGGGATTATCATTAACAAGATTACAGTAATCTGGTTACAAGAAATCCTCAAATATTAGAACTATGTAAAAMAAAAGATCTCATAATGTCAAAGGTTTTCAAAGAAAGACTTTACTGATGAGTACTGAGCAAATCGAAATAAAATATTTCACACAGGTGGTTAATTACATCTTATTAAAAAAGTAATTAATTATTTGCTGACTTACTGTTTTTTTTTTGTTTTGTTTTTTTTGATAATAAGGAACATCTGGATCTAACACTAAAGTCATCCACTCTAACAAGGGTTAAGATTCTAACTCCTCCTCAGATGCTGATAATTAAAACATTTCTAAAAATGTAGAAACTTTAGAGGGGTRAAGTTTCTTTTGTAAAAAACATACAGTTAAAATAATATTTTGGCCTTTTAAAAATGGGGTAAGGTTGTGAAAAATTAAATAATATCCTACCTGTTGCAGATCACTTGTTAAACAACCTCAACGAGCTAATGGCTAGTCCAAATGCAGCCAACAGTAAAGTGCATTTTAAAACAGCTCCATTCTACAGACTTTCTTAGGGGCTAACGCAAAGATTATTTTAAAACCTTCACAACTCCATCAATTTCTCAYTATGGTTAAGAAATCCATATAGCTGTGGCACTTCCTGTGCAACCTGGGGTCACTTCCTGCAGGAATTTCTCACCCTTTTGCTGACGTATTAATGTCATGTGAAACAAACTGTGATGTCCAACCRTMMATCCGTTTTCTTCCTCTTATCCAGGGTCGGGTCTCGGGGGCAGCAGCCYAAGCAGAGACCCAGACTTCCCTCTCCTCAGCYAATTGGACCAGCTCCGCTCAAGGTGTTTCCAGGCCAGCTGAGAAACATTGGCTGTGTCCAAAACACTGGGCCAGGTCCTCCAAAGGCCGAATTCGTCAGCCGCATACGTCACAGAGCCATGACGAAGACCGTCTAAATCTGAAGACTCCTCCGATGCAGCCGACAAATGCGTCCTTCCTTTGGCCCGAATCGAAGGACTGGTCTGATGGATCCTTCCCGGCCCAGCGTATCCCATAATGCTTTGCGGCCAGACCAGAATTTTTTTATGCTAGTAATGGCCGACAAAGCGAGAGAAAACAATACATTTTAAATAAAAATACAGCGATATAAAAAAAAATTTCAAGCGGTTGTGATTTTAATACTTTTCTCATTTGTATAGACATGCTTTTGTCAGAAAAAACAAACTTATATAGCGAAATAAACATGCACCTATGGCCCGGTCCATTAGT
>NW_013952769.1:89658-91326 GCF_001266775.1 Austrofundulus limnaeus
CACCATGACAGACCGGTACAGCGCTTGCATCACTGCGGACACAGCACCAATCTGCCTATGGAACTCCCCTTCCATTCTTCCCTCATTCGTGAACAAGACCCCGAGATACTTAAACTCCTCCACTTGGGGCAGGACCTCCGCCCCAACCCGGAGGGGGCACTTTACCCTTCTCCGGCTCAAGACTATGGTCTGTGACATAAAAGTTTAAATACGTAAGACATATTATAAACATTTTGTTGTATCAGACTGTACTGATGAGCTATTACTTTGTTTGAACCATTTTCCAAAGTAAATTACTTTAAAATGTCATTGTAATGCTAGATTAATTTTTTTATAATATCATCAGTTTCATTTCACGTTTGTTTTGGCAGAAATTCATGAAAATGTAATAAAATTTGCAGATAACCACAAAAGTGCACGTAAAAACAACACAACGGGTAAGCGACTGGCTTTAGCACCATTTCTTCAACCAGAGGTTATTCACCTACAACAGGTAAGACATTTATTTGTAACTTCTACACAGAGCACCAGTTCAAAATGGCTGAAACATCATTTTAAAGTCAAAAGTGAAGACTGCAACATTTTTGAAAAGATAAAAAGTTTTCCCCAGCCTGTCATCTATAATTAATGCAGCTGTAGCTTCCTCCACACTCCTGACTGCACTCTCTGTACTTTAGATTTCAGAATACTCAATTAAAATAGGAGTTGTTTTACATAAAAATGATTGCTGAAAAGACTTTGATTTTCATTCGCGCCCTCGCTGCAGAGATGCAGAAATTCCTCCAATGTGGGCCGTGTAAAAGAGGCAGTAGCAGGTCGTTAAAAAGCCTGAGACGGTAGYGTCTCTCCTCACAGTTTGGGCTTAGTGCTGCCTGCCTTCACCTTAAAGAGGGTAGTTTTCCATTGATGAGCCGCGACACAAGCAGCTTCAGCACCAGCAGCAGCAAATCACTACTCTGTTAAAAGGCTCAGATGCGTAGCAAACACTCCTGCCAGCCCTCCTCACTCCAAATCTGCCTGCTTGCAGCCCCCCCCCACCCCCCACCCCCCGTAATTGGAGGCATTAAACTTGCTTTGGACAGGGTGGCAAATGAGCCCTTTGAGCTTGGAGAAGAAGTGACTGGTACATTCAGAAAGGATGTTTCACTAAATCTGACAGATCACCGCCAATCCAGCAGATTTGTGTGAAATTTTCCTCCTATAGCTCARAGTCTGGGCAGATATCTGACTGTATATGTTCAGCAGAACCACTGAGCTGCTGATAAGCTCGCGGTAATCGTCAGAATCACCGTGGTAATGTTTGGAGTCGGATGCCGTCTGGTCAAAGATGAGCGATTCTGTGGCTTCCTCTGTCTCCCCCTCTGCCAAACGGGCTCATTAAAACCTCTGTGAGGAGGTGTCGCAGCTGATTTCTTATCCTTAATGGTCTGTAATACAACTCCGAGATATTTTCCTTTAGGTTTGCTGCCATTTTGCATCATCTTCAAGATGCAGCAGTGAAAAAAAACATAATTCTGCAGAGATGGAAGACTGAACGTTTCAAACAGTTGATAAACAGGAGGAAAATTATCACTTCTGACATCGTGTCAGACCAAGATACAGCGGGTAAAATAATTATTGAACACGTCACCATTTTTCTCAGTAAATATATTACTAGAGGTGGTAATG
>NW_013952769.1:93514-95745 GCF_001266775.1 Austrofundulus limnaeus
CATTAGCACCTCTAGTAATATATTTACTGAGAAAAATGGTGACGTGTTCAATACTTATTTTACCCGCTGTAAATACCAACAACAACAAAATATTTTTTTCTATAGACATTTTCCAGGGTTCCAGTGTAGCTCCTGAGTGAAATGTCAACACCATCTACTTTATTTTCAGAGTCCAGATAAAATGTTGGACTTTCTTCTGTATTAATGTAAAAAAATCAACAAAAATGCAGATGTTTAGAAGTTTGATGTACTGAGTATAGGAAGTGAAGAAACCACAGCAAGACACATCACCTGCCTTGCCAATGGTGGTCAGAGGGTCCGGTGGCACCGGTGCATGGCACTGTCATTCCCCAGGGCAGCTGTGGCCACAGTGTAGCTTACCACCATCAGTGTGTGAATGAATGGGTGAATGACAGCAGTGCAGTGGCGGATGCTGGTCTTTCAAGGAGGGGAAGCTCAATTTCGGCCTACATCTTAAAATCAGAAAACAAAGTTACCTTCATAGTCTTTTGCCTTAATTTCAACACTCCATGTTCTATGATTGATGTCGTTGACAACTATTTAATAGCACACCACTTCATAGATTTCTCACTCYCTGACAGCACTCTTTTAATGACAGACAGAAAAACTTTACAGTTGCTGTGTGAAGCAAAGTAGCTGACTGTCACATGTCAACTKTTATGTGTATATGGTGTTTTACGTAGGAAATAGGACAAGTTAAATACCCTTCACTTTTGAGCTCAGACACAACGGAAGTCAATGAGTGTTTGGGTGAACCCTGGGGAGATTTGAGAGAAAACTGCAAATCCTACGACCTACGTCTATGAGAAACCCACTGGGAGGGGGAAAAAAAGAAAAATGCACGTGTCTCATAAACTCCAACAATTTGCAACCTCRTTAAACTTTGACTCATCTGAAGAACTTCCCTGGAGGCAGGCCTGTGAGCGCCTGGTGSTCAAGCCTTGGCTCCTGCATCTCAGCTGGGCCACACCTGAAAGAAAGACAGGATTGCACTTCCACATCGGGTCACTATTTGTAAGAAAGACCTTTAAAGTCAAGCTTGTGTGTGAGGTTGAGTGATGATGATCAACTTGGGCTCTAGAACCCAACTCCAAGAAAGACGCTAGACTCTCCCCTATTCTGGAGTTGCTCAGGTATTGGGCAGGTGTGGGAATATTCACAAGCCTCCAGCTGAATGCCTTGYTGTTGGAGTTTTCACATCTCCTGAAGAAGGTCGGGGACATGGAATYCGAATGTGTTACGTTCAGGTCTTCTTTTACAAATGTGGCTTCCAGGAGCCATCAAGCTGAAGAAGGCAGCCCTCGGGACTTGTCTTTCCTAGAGGACTCCTCAAGCAGCTGATGAGTACAGGGTGACCAAGGACAGCTGATGTAAAAACTCAGGCATGGAAGGATTCTCAGGTGGCCTTGAGGAGGTGCTGGCAAATCATTTGGCGACTCAGAAAAGGAAAGCAGACCCTGTTCCAGGTTCTACTTGGTTTGGGATCTGCTGACCCAAACTGAGGATATTGTTGAGCTGTGTAAGGATCATGTCGAGGATCTGTCCAACATGTGCACTTGTGAAGAGTCTGAGGACTCGAGGGCAGAAAAGTCCATTATCATGGCAGAGATCACCAAGGTAGTCAAAAAGCACCAGGGCCTAAGATGCTGAAGGGTCTGGATGTTGTGGGGCTGTCATGGTTGACACGTCTCTTCAGTGTCACATGGAGGACTGGGTCAACACAGATGAAATGGCAGTGGGTGGTTGTTCCCATTTTTTAAAAAGTGGGGGGACCAGAGAATTCCATCCAACAATCACACATCTCAGCCACCCTGGGAAAGTTTACTCCATGGTGTTGGAAGGACCAATTGTCCAAGCTCAGATTCAGCGTGGCTTCAGTCCTGGCCGTGGAACAGTGGACCGGCTTCACGCTTACAGAGTTGCTCAGAGGGTCGTGGGAGTTTGACTCCACATATGTTTTACTGAGATCCAAGATACAAGTGTCCAAAATGAGCTTCCTTGCTGTAGAGATTCTTCATATTCTCTGGTCTGGGAACACTTTAGAGTTCCCAGACCAGAACTGGAAAGTGGAAAGTCTCCTGGACCCATTGCCTCAGTGACCCGACTACAGATACATGGTAAAAAACTGAGTTTGAGTTTATTTTGAGCCATAAATAAGAGAAAATGAACAACAACACAAATAAAAATGATAAATACATACAGTATTATAT
>NW_013952769.1:96503-99197 GCF_001266775.1 Austrofundulus limnaeus
TCAAATTTTCAGACTAACAAGACAAATAATCTTACACATTCTGAAAACAAGATTATTATTCTTACACAATCAGTTCTTGTTTAGTAAATTAGTCTCAAAGCAAGATCAAAAAGACTTTTTGGCTGATATAAGATTTAAAAACTTGGTTAGGTGGACAGTTTTGCAGTGTGTATAAAGTAAATACATTCAGTAAGGATAGGACATTGAGTCATCTAATTTATGTTTTATAAAATAATACTGTATTTATGTAGATATGATTGAGATTAAGATGGAGGTAAAGATGATGTCATTGTGAGATACTGTTCAGCTGGGCTACAGAGGATAATAAAAATCACCAAAATCCTACTAGTGTCTACATGAACTTCATCTACACTCGATGTATTGCTGCTAAAAGTCCCAACTCACCACTGCCAGTTGAGCCACATATTCTGATGGGATTTTTGTAAAAAAAATAAAAAGGTTACTAAATTATAAAGTTATAGAATTTCAGTGGTGAAAAATGTACTAAACTGAGCCCATTAAAAATCCTTTTACAATAGAAATGTTTAAATCAGAGAGAAAAAGTCTCTAACAGCTGAATCTGCTCTCCAGAGCAGGTAGCGCTGACACACACGGGGAAATGCCAGGGGCCTCGGCGTTGACCCGGTCGGTGTACATCCTGCGAGAGAGGCTCAGATGATTAGAGAACATGAACACGACCCCAGCTTTCCCCTCGGTGGCTGRGCATGCAGCAGCTGCGTGAGCAGCCAGTCGGAGATGTTTAGGGATGATCCCTCGGAGCCTCGCCACAGACAAGCTTCCTCCGAGTCAATAAAAACCCAGGGTGACAGCTTCACTCATCTGCACCGCTCTGCGTCCTGGCTGACAGATTAAAGCCAAACAACACCGACACTTGGTGAAAAGCCAGATTAACTTTGCCTCCTTGAAGCCTCTCCAGCAGCAACAGAGACTGAAATCCCCACAACAGTCCTGTGGTCTTGCTAATTGGCGAGCTGCATGGACCAGGCTTTGATTAATCTTAAATCTTAATGAGTTCACTCAGAGCTGCTGTGATATTCCAGCCGAGGAGGTAAAACACACTTGCAATTCCCCTCGTTTCATCCCGCAGCTGTATCAGAGGAGACCTGGAACTTCGGCCTGGTGAACCCGCCAAGAAATCAAAGAGAATGCCAGAGATCTGTTTAATAATTTATTTGCATATGATTATCGTAAAAATACTGAAAGAGAAATGCTTATTTTTGTTCTAGTTTTCGCACATTTTTTACAATCTAATACACCTTTAAATGCACAGAAAAAGAAGTCCGCCCCAACAGACACGTGTTCTTCTTTCACATACTGTATAGTTTCAGATATGGATGACCGCTGGACTGCAGATTCCTCGTTTGTTTGATCCGCAACAGTAAACAAACAAGCGTATAAATGTGGGTCATGGAGAGGCCGAAGCCATGTTGGATAGCTGGAAATGCTCAGTGGAYTGGTTTAATATAAATACTGTGTTATTTACAGGCAATTGTTCAAGTTAAGAACTGGTCTGAAGAAAACACTGATCAGGAGGAATGAAACAAAGAGCGAGTAGTTCTGCTTCTGTTTTTCCRGGACACTTTTAGCTTCATGCAACCATCTGGACAGATAAAAGTGTTTTTCTTTGTAAAAGTTATTAATAGTTAATATCTAAAACAGCTCTAATAGCTTTTTGAATGAACGATTTTAAGACTGACAGGACTGATGAGCTAATAATACAAACCATTAGTCTTGTATTAATCTTTTACTTGGACTCCTGTGGTCATTTACAAGCGTAAACAGTACTAACAGCAGCAAGCTGTAGCTCGTCCAAGGCATCCAAGGTCACATCTGGCAAAATCTTCTTCATGTTTCTGCCAAAATAACCGTGTAAGGCAAATGTGACAGCACTGAAAAGGTGTTCATATTGTTCATAAGAACCACAGTAACCTGTAAGGGAGAAACGTAAAGAACCACAGGGATGGTTTGGATCTTGGAGTTGGTTTAACTTGCTGTTAGCTTATCAGTTCTGTCAGAGCTTAAAGGGATCCMTGATTAGTTGTAACATTAGACTTTATTTAATAAATATAGATTTTAACTATAAAATAAAGACTGTAAAAATACTGTAGGATGTTCAGTTTTTATCATTTTTAAACTAAATTTTTAAAAATATATTACACGGACGGGGCCATTTTATTTACACACAAAGCATTCTGGGTAAATGATGACGTGGATAGGTCCTCAGTGCGAGGCTGCTAGCGAGCTATATCCACCCTGAAGGTTAATCTTGGACAATATCTGATGATCGACTCTTTTAAATGAAACCAGAGAGCGTTGACAGAGAGGAGAAGGTAGAAATGACTCAGCCTGTAGGCCTAACTGAAAATATAGATGGAGGACAACAGAGCTGCTTCATGGAAGAAGAACCTCAGCTTAGCCTGTTAGCTTTACACATTTTCTCAGTGCTACACATTCTCCTCTCGTCACTGAGGTCCTCCATCCACATGACCAGTTCCAGGCTGAGTCATTTCTACCTTCTCCTCTCTGTCAACGCTCTCTGGTTTCATTTAAAAGAGTCGATCATCAGATATTGTCCAAGATTAACCTTCAGGGTGGATATAGCTCGCTAGCAGCCTCGCAACGTTGACATATCCAGGTCATCATTTACCCAGAATGCTTTGCGTGTAATTAAAT
>NW_013952769.1:99733-105768 GCF_001266775.1 Austrofundulus limnaeus
ACATCATACAGTATTTTTAGTCATTATTTTATAGTTAAAATATGTTTATCAAAGAAAGTCTAATGTTACAACTAATCAGGGATCCCTTTAAAACGTCCTACAGGCACGTTAAATAAATCTGAGACTGACTTTTTCAAAATATTTGTAAAACTTGAAAAAATCCGTGAGATTGCTTTATACGTCCGTATACCTGAGGGACAATCTGTACAACTTGACATGTATGATTTCATTGTTTTTTAGTTTTCAGTTCTTTTTGAATTTTGTTCATTTTATCTGCTCTTACTCACAAAGATGAACTGAGCAAGCTGAGATAGAAGCACGAGATATTCAAAGTATTTGATTATTTTAGGTATTACTGGTACCCAATACTTTACTAAATGTTGCTGCAGTTGGTTGGGACTTTTGCCCATGTAGTTAACGGCTGTGTCCAAATTCAGAAGGCCGAATTTGTCGGCCGCTTACATCACAGCGCTGCGACAGAGGCTGTCTGAATCTGAAGACTTCTCCGATGCGGTGAACAAATGCGTCCTTCTTTTGCCCCGGTTTGAAGGACGGGTCCGATGGATCCTCTCGACCCACCATACCCCATAATGCATCGCGAGCTGACCGGAGATTTATTTCTAGTGCTAGTAATGGTGGACGAAGTGAGAGAATTTAAATAAATAAAAATCTGTTGGTATAAAAATAAAAATTTTGAAGTGGTTGTGTTGTTGATACTTTTATCATTTGTTTTAACATTATTTTTGTCAGAATTAAAAACAAGCTAAACAAACATGCACCCGGTCAATTAGTTCTTCAAACAATGCCTTTAAACTTATTTTATTGTTTTTTTGATATTGATAAGGCTAATATATTCATATTTTTCTCATTTTGATCTAATTTTGCTTCTGTTTAGCTTTGTCACACTTGCTAGGCAACCGCACGTACACCAGGGTAAGGACAGGAGGTTAGACCGTCCAAATTCACACCGACCTACCCGGTCTAAGTAGGCCAGGTCCTTCGGAGGACCCAGCTTCTGAATTTGGACGCAGCCAGTATCCATCTAACAATATAATCTAACTGTAGCAACAAAAACGCTACAAAAACAAGGTAAAAAAACTGATTTATAGCTTTTAGATATCTGGAAAAAAGTCCTCTTTGATCTAAAAGTAAAGTTTAACATGAACCAGTTTAGAGCCAGTACATCAGTTCTGCATGACGATGTACAGTAAATTACAGGTTAAATATGTTCAGTTCCAACGGTGTTTTAATAGCAACCTACGAAATGGTCTATTTTCTTACCTGTTTAGTGATTTAGCAAAGCTAATATTTTAGCTAGCTGTGCTGTTCAGTCTCTGCGTCAGATTGACAAAGAGCTCCAACATGTTCAGTGGCTGGGAGCAGCTTGAACTCAGTCTGCAGCAGAACAAAGTTGTCTGCTGCACAATTTAAACGTGAACGTCCAGCACACACACAGCAGGCACACAAGTGACGGGAAGAGGAAAGTGTTTTCTCACAGTGAGCTCCAGGTCTTAAATAAAGTAAAAGAACTGCATGAAGCACTTCTGAGTGAATCCGAGAGGAAACAGAATCATTTCTAAATCAATAAGTGATCTTTTGAGCTTATTGATCATCACTGTACCCTCTGTCTTCACATATAAAAACAAAGATAAGCTGTGTGCTGCACGTTTTCTACCCCCTCATCCACTTTTCTTTTACATTTTGTACCTATAATTATTCAAGTTGGTTTGATTGTTTTGATTTTTCGACCCAGCTCTGGAGTTCCAAACTAAACTGAGCTGACTGAGTTGCTGCAGTTCAGACTCCCTCATTAAAGATGTTCACATCACGTCACCTGCAGCTGAAGCCCAGTGAGATACAGGCGCAACTGTATTTTTTTTTTTCAAACTGAGGTTGTTCGATGACAGGTAAGATATTATCTATTCAGCATTTTTTACACAGAAACACACTTCAACGTGACCGTGTCCCTTTAAAATATCCTGCTGAGACGAGATTTCCAGAGTAAAACGCACGATGTGGCCCTGCCAGGAGCGCTTTTTATTCCTGAATAAAAGCCTGACAGCAGCCCTGACACAGTCTGCTCAGTGGGTTTACAGGTAATTAACCTGTCTGAGTGCAACATTTCTTTCACTCACTCATTCCTGTCTGTCCGGCTTCTTATAATGTCAGAAAAAAACAAGCAGTGTAATAAAAAAGTTAAGCTTCAGTAAAAAAAAAGAAAAAAGAAAGAAAATAAAAGAAAAAGACACAAACCCCTCACAGAAAATAACATTTGAAACAATGTGAGTATGAATCAAAGAAGAATAGGAAAACGTGGGCGTTAAAGCCCGATGCATCAAAGCAACAGTGTTTCTGTGGAACTTCGAACTTTTCTTATGAAGGTTTTTCCACTTTGACATGCACATGACGTGTCCCGCACAGCGTATGTCCCCTCTGATGTGGGGGGGGGGACATGCACATGACGTGTCCCGCACAGCGTATGTCCCCTCTGATGTGGAGGGGGGGACATGCACATGACGTGTCCCGCACAGCGTATGTCCCCTCTGATGTGGGCGGGGGGGGACATGCACATGACGTGTCCCGCACAGTGTCAGCTGTATGTCCCCTCTGACGGGGGGACGGTGTGAAGACTCGGAGGCTTTGTACAGGTTTGTGACACACATATCTCCCAGTACAAGTGGAAGACACTTTTTAGGAGGAAGCAGATGAAGAGCTTTTTTTTTTGTTTGTTTGTTTGTTTTTTCTCCTTCAAAATATTAAAGAATATATTTGGTTGGGATCAAAAGAAAAAGAAAAAAAAGCGGAAAAGTCTGGAGTGATGTGAAATCATACAGAGGTCAAGCTGCGTTGAAGTTATTCATCTTGGCACTGTCGCGTCGCCTCGACGCTGAATCGTCTCTGGGAGCTCGCCTGGGAGGACGGGAGGACAGACGGATTCCCAACCAGTAGAAAACACATGCAGGCATGCAAAAACACAACCTGAGAGGGAGCAAGAAGAAGTTTGGCTTCATGTCAACAGTCACAAATCCACAAGTGTCAATGAACACACACTGCAATGGCGAGTTCTCTTTGTACAGACGTTAAGTCTCCGGTGGGAAAGAAATGTCCAAAAAGGGTCCACTTTCACAGAGCCGGGGCCTCCATCTTCTATTTTCCTCTCTCTCTCTCTCTCTCTCTTTTTTGTTTTATTAAATGAAATTTACATCAGGCTCTCTGGCTCACAGCGTGGGTAGTTGCCATTGCTTTTCTTTTCTTTTCCTTCCCTCCAGTTTGCAGCAGTTCACACTCTGATGGGGAGAGTTTGGCTCATCTGTTGCCGGATGATCTCCTGGCTGCTGTCCGGGCTCTTCCTGTTGTGTCCCGGCAGCGTTCCTCCGAGCCGCAGCAGGTCCCTGCCAACACAACACAACACAACACAACACAACACAACATGGGTCAGCGACAAGTTCACTGCTCCTTAAACACAAACGCTACGAGTCACTGCTACCTCGCTAAGTGCTCAGCTTTAATCTGAGAGCTCATTTCTGCAGATAGATTCTGACTGTACACAGTGTTGTATAAAGTACCACAAAGTGATACTTGAATAAAAGTACAAGTATCTTACCAAAAAATTATTTTGGTAAAAGCTGAAGTCTCATTTAGGAATATTACTTGAGTAAAAGTCTTAAAGTATCTGATGTGTTTTTTTACTTAAGTATTAAAAGTAAAATTATTGATTTAAAATGAGCAGTTAGATTTTCTGTAAGGACATTTATTAGGCGGTGACCTCCCCAAAAGATGTAGAAATGACTGTTGTATTAAAATAATTAATTAATGTTAAATTTAGGATGCACTAGTCCAGCTGTTTCAGTTTATATACATATATCAAGGCTGCACAAAGCTTTTCTCCAAAATGAAAATCTATCTGAGGGCTGCAGCCAAATACAATAATATAATTCATGAAATACAAATACTTCTTAAGTACAGTCCTTTTATTTTAATGATTAGTATATCCTGCTGGAGTGTGACGGTATCAGAATTTTATATATATATATACTTCTCATTCAACCACAATTAAATTCACTCTATCTAGGAGGCACAGTTTATATGGATAGTATTTATTTTTCACAATAACATGCAAAAATGGGAAAAAAAGGGTAACAACTTTCTACAGGGGCGGTTCTAGGGGCGGGGCCACAGGGGCATTGGCCCCAGCTGAAATCTGATTGGCCCCCTGAAGTGCCCCTGTCCTGTCACTCATCTGTCCTCTACCTGGGAGTGATGATGGTGGATGCAGTTCCATGTTCAAACACTAGTTGTGTTAATGAGTCAAATAATAAAGTCCTGAATGAATCAAGCTGACAGAATTCTTCTTCTCTTCTTAAAATGTGAACAATCCTGTAAAAAATTCTTTCATCTGACAAATGATGGCTGGATTTTCTCACATGTGTGTTTGAAAATATTTTATCTTTGTAAAGTATAATGTATGAAAAACTGGTGAGGAGATTTTACTGTGCAAGATTTTTGGTACCATTTTACCACTTTACAATAAGGGGGGCCTTATTGTAAAGTGGTAACTTTAAAAAAACAATACATTACATTACAAGTGTTTGAAGTGTAAAATGTATACACTGGGAATTTGAGTGAAATGATGTTGAACAAAGACTCGGCCCCTCTATGAATATTGTGGCCCCCTGATGGCCCCTTACTCAGAAAAATCCTAGATCCGCCCCTGACTTTCTACTTCTTCTTTGTTTTAAAAATGTAAGGAGTAGAAAGTACAGATAATTGTGTAAAAAYGTAAGAAGTAGAAGTAAAAAGTAGACTGTCAAGTAAAGTATAGATACCCAAAAATTCTACTTAAGTACAATAACAAAGTGTTTGTACTTAGCTACTTTATCTCTGATTGTAGATGCTAAGAAACAGAACATCAGGGGGATACGCTTTAAAACTGCTGATCTGCAGCTTCATCTGCTCTAAACAACTCAAACACTCGGCTAAATCTATTCATCACGCCTCCAGTTTTAATAAAAGTTCAACGTATTTTTCCGCTATCTTAAAAAAACAGGTTGCAGACAGTGTCCGAACGTCCTTTGTTCCTGGGCCAGTGTCCTTGTTTTTAACAGCCCTGAAGCTGAAGATGCTCCACAGATAGAGCAGCATCTCATATCCCCTCTCTCTGTCCCTTATCTGCCCCAGCATCACTCAGCAGCCAATAGCGAGTGAGCAGCAGCGAGCCGTCCGCGGCCCCGGACGTGCACACGAAATGCAGGAGACGCTCCCTAAATCATGCTCTGACAACACACACAGACACACACACACACAAACACACCCAGCTCCTCCATCTATCACTGCCGCTGCTGCATACAGATCAGGCCATAAATTAATCATTGGCATGTCATCGGCACACAACGCCAACGGAACATGCAGACACACACACAAACACACACATCCCTTACCCATTCGCCTATCACAGCACTGGGCCTGCCCTCCCCTGATGCATTAAAAAGCTCATTAGCAACCTAATTAAACACATTCCTCTCTTTTAGCTTCTCCTCAATCTCCCTTATTACTCACACTTCATCACCTCCTGCTTTTCCACATCAGCAGCTCTGGCTGCTGTCTGTCCTATCACCTACATTCCAGCATCCAGTGGAGTGTAGGGGGAATTAAAGCGAGGTCAGCCATTACATTTCCACACACAATTAGCCTCGCTGAGCCCAAACCCTGGCACAGGAATCACCCTCAGGGCCTCCGTGTTAGAGGGAAACTGGGAGCCAAGGAGCTAGCTGCACACCTGGAAGCTAGACGGCTGGCTTCTGCCATCAAATGACAAGTTGGGCATTTTACCTGTGGTTCTGTGGAAAGGTTAATAACAGTTAATATCTTACCTGCTGTAAATAACTCTTGAAACAATTTCAGTTTGTAGAAAGAGTTTGAGTCCAACAAGACCAATGAAATAACAGCCAGAGGTGTACAGTGACACATTTAATCCATTACAGTACTTAAAGATGGTGCTGGTGGTGTGTGTGTGTGTGTGTGTGTGTGTGGGGGGG
>NW_013952769.1:105806-110219 GCF_001266775.1 Austrofundulus limnaeus
GGGGGGGGGTGCAAAATCTAATTATTTGAGCTTTATTTCAGGTTATAATGTCATTCCCTCACCAAAACCATATCAGAGAGTTGCTTTGACTCATTCATGCATGTTTGAGAAATCCTCCAATCTCCTGTGTCCATGTGGGGCTGTCTAAACACTTACTGGTACAAAGCTCCGCCCATTTATACAAAGCTCCTCCCTGGACCTCAGTCTGCAGCTGAGCTCCCGCCCCACAGAGCCCCCCTCCCCTGAAGTACTGTTTGAAAATGTGCTGAAGTGGGAGTGTCTGAAACGGTAGGAAGGCATTTAAATGGACTATGATGCAAAGTCAAATTTATTTTTGATTTAGAACAGCTGAAGGTAACAAAGTTACTTGATTCTAGTAAAGAATTGAAATATGTGACTGGAAAATACATAATCCCCTCCTTTGAGTAGTTTTTTGAGGATCTCTAATTTTGCCAAGTATTTTTTCAAAAACTAAATTTTATTTTTATTTGTTTCATCTGAAACATAAAGGTGATACTTTCAATTTTTAAAATGTAACACCTCATTACACACTACAAATTTAAATTTTACTGTACCTATATCTATATATCTGAATCTAAATTGTGTAATTTTACTTTAATTTAGCTATTCAACTAAACTGCTCCGGGGGCCACAGTTACTGCAGGTCAACAGCTGAGGGGCCGAACATCCAGCAATTAAAGTTATTATTTAAATAAACCAAGTATTACAAAGATCTGTTACCTTTGAAATAGTTTATTTTTGCTGTATTTAATCATGAATACAACATACAGAACCCTATAAAAGTAGTGATAATTAAAAACAAAATGAACACATTCTGCCTCCTGTTTAGAACTACTATTGTTTTGACATTTCTGAATTTTTAAATATAAATTTAAAACAATTTTTCTTCACTTTTATAGTTTTATCTTCAACTGCTTGTAATTTTAATTGTCTTGGATGTTCATAGAAATGTTTTTCACCAGCTTCTAGCCAAGATTCTGATGTTTCTGTAGATACCAAACATGTCTATGTTTAACTAAAACAACTTATAGTAATTAAAGTAGAAAATCTGTGGTTTGGTCTGGGGCTGAACTTTGGTCACTGTTGATGTTTAGTTTAGACCAGCCATGAGCTCGTCTGTTGTGTCAGGACTAAACCCTGTTTCTCTAAACAGGTAAATAAAAGAGCTGTCCAAAACAGGTAAGATAATAATTGTTCAGTCTTTTCACAGAACTCAACAGGTCCAAAATATTCCCTTATATGCCTGTGGAGACCAAAGAGTCCCGCTGGAGTCCAGGACAGGATTTGATCAGAATTAATGCAGTGCCACTGAGTAGCAGTGCTAATCAGACGCTAGGCTAACTAGCTTCAGAACAAACAAAGCTCTGTGAAAAGACAAAACACAGAGAGGACAGATTCTATGATTCCTCTCTGCTCCACCAGAACCATAAAACAAAGTCGACTCTACACGAACGCTGTCTTGTTTCTCTTTAGGCCAAACCTATTTTTTCTCCCTCTGACATGTTATTCCAGCAGCCCAGAGGCGAAGCGCCGCCTGTCCCTGCACCAGTCCTCATCCTGCTCTCTGCAGCCATCGTACACAACAAGGTGGGGAAAACAAATGATCCCCGTTATTATTTCCTGCGTGTGTGTTTGCACAAATCCTGCAGGTTTAATGGAAAAAAAAAACTTAAAAAAAAGAAAAAACAACAAAAAAGGCAGCATTTTGGTTCATATCAGTTTGGTAAAGGCAGACACACGATTTAGGTTCAGAGCTGAGCCTCGTCAGAATGACCGGCTGTTACTGGGCCATGCTGGACAAACTGGAAATCTAAATCAGTACAATGAGATGCAAAATTATTCACCCCCTTAGTATCCTGGTTCACTGCCTTACAACAGGAAATTTAAAAAAAAAAAGGTTGTTTTTAAAGAAGCAAAATGTGCTTTTTTGTGTGAAATAAACAATAAATTAAAAAATTAAAAACTCAAGAATTCCTTTGCTTTTTGCCCACAGCATGATGCTGCCACCGCCGTGCTTCACTGTGTGGCTGATGTTCTCAGTATGATTAATGGTGTCAGGTAGGGCTGCAGCTAACGGTTATTTTAGTAGTCCATTAATCTACTGATAATTCTGACGATTAATCGAGTAATCGAATATAAAAAATAGTCATGTTCTGCAGTAATTATTTAAGCTTATTTTATGAGAAATACAATTATTTAATATTGTGAAGGGGTAATCTACACCTGCTGATGACCCTGCTGCATTCAAAGTAAAATTATAAAACCAGTTGTATTAATTCATGCATTTTAAACTCCATTTGTTTGTATTTATGTATGTGAGGTTTGAGGAGGCATTAATTAAAAGCACTCTGTCACTGAATCATTTTAACCATCACTGAAAAATCTAAATGCTGTAAATTTATTCTTATGAATTGGAAAGAGTTTTTTGTTAGAAATTTAATAAGTAAAATGGTTAATATTGAGTTTTGTAGAGGTCACTTGTTAATTGCAACAAAAAACATTTTAAGACTGTTATTAGGTTGATGCAGGGCTCTCATTTAGGCAATAAAAGATTTAGTCTTGACTGCTTATCTAAACAAATATGACCGTAGTAATGAAGGATAAAATCATAAAAAGCAGCAGCAAATAATAAAAAAATCCAATTATCTTCTATAAATACTTTTAAACTTGAAACATTTACTCCAAGTATCATTTAAACTAAGATTAAAGCATATCAACAAATAAAAGTGTTTCAGCYCAAGCTGTCAATCTGTTGCTGTGCTTTTATTTTAATCTGACAAACTTACAATAAGTCTTGTTTTTAATCACACAGCTTACACACTGTTTAATAAAACCCAGGTCACCATGATTAGTCAGCACAAATAACATTAGCTTAAATTTACCTCCTCCTTGTACATCCGTAACCTGACAGATTATCACAGATTTAGGTAACCAAAGGGAACGTAAACCTGTTGTTAACTCCGGACGCGTTCGGTACATGCAGCAGTGTTTTTGTTCCGGTGCAGAAACACTGAGGATGTGACGCGTACTGCGCGTTGTCGTCTTTTCTGCTTATTTTTAAATGTTCCCATGCTTTTTATAATTTGTTGTTTTCTGGGCGCTTCGTTTCGGCACTCTTCGTCTTCTTCTGAAGCTAAATATTGTGCTTAGCAAGCATACACACGTGACGCGTCAACAGTGTAACTGTTAGCGTAAGCGCTAACATCGTAGCATTGTGTGTAACGCACATAAAATTCCGGGCGGACAAAAGTGCGCTGATTATRACRTASTTTTTACGAAGCTGCGAGGCAGATAAATTTGCCTTGAGGATTTTTTGTAATTGAATTACTCGAGGAATCGCTTCAGCCCTAGTGTCAGGTTCACTCTAATGATGAGAGAACGATCATTTTAGTTTCATCTGATCATGGAGTCTCCAACAGGACTTTAGAGAATCTAGTTCCTCTTATTTTTGTTTCAATCCACTCTTCTATAAAACCTGTGTAGGTTCTGGTATCACTATAGACAGACCCGCCCACCTCTGCAGACGTGCTGCCTGGTTCTGTAAGGCTCACCCAGTCTCCTGCACAGGTTTGCTGTGGAACAATAACCGCTCCATGCTCTAATAATGGATTAAATGATGCTCAGTGAGATGTTCACCCTGATCTTTGCTTACCTAAACTTTTTCTCTGGGCTGTGTGGAGACTGCTTTGGCCTTCGTGATGTTTTCTGCTTGGTGGCAGACCTTACTTTTAGTCAACCAGATAAATCCCACTGAGACCACAGATCTATTTTTCAAAGGAGGCCTGAAGGCAGCCCTAAACCTGCAGACTTGCTGAACTGTGGGAAGAAAACCGGAGTACGGTAAATCCACGCAAACACAAGGAGAACGCTGAAAGTCCACACAGAAAGACCCCAGGTCCAACCCGGGGAACAAACCCAGGAACTTGTTTCTGTGAGGCGTCAGTGCTGACCACTAATCCGCTGCATTTCTTGTTGATGGGGGCTAACAGAACAGGGGTTACACCCACAGGTGGGTCTTATTTAACCAAATATGTGGCTTTTCAAAGCTTCAAAGCAAAGGGGCTGAATAATTTTGCATCAATGGCTACGTTCACACTGCAGGCAAATCCGACTCAAATCTGATTTTTTTATGACAGTMTGAACAAGACAAATCTGATTTTTTTCAAATTCGACCCAGGATGTTTCAGTATGTGGTTTTAAATCGGATACATATCTGATGTTTTCAAAGTGACTGCAGTGTGAACGCTCATGCCTCATTCATCTGATGTTTTCATCAGTGAGGAGGGGGTGAAGGATCGATGAGACACTAACCTCAAGTCTCGCTGTTTAAATCTGCAGCTCCGTGTGTTTACAGCTCCAAAACACAAGTCCAGTTGCTTCATCTTTTTACTT
>NW_013952769.1:113129-116111 GCF_001266775.1 Austrofundulus limnaeus
TTTATGCATAAATACCATTTTAGTATAAATACGTTTTTATATATTTTAATTTAATTATTTTTTCATATTTTTAAACATCTTTTAATTTGAAGTATCTAAGTCAGAGGTGTCCAAAGTCGGTCCTCAAGGGCCGGTGTCCTGCCTGTTTTAGGTGCTGCCCTGGTTCAACACAGCAGAACCTGAGGAGTGCTTCATCAGTGGGCCTCTGCAGACCCTGATGACAAACTGAGAAGGTAAATTTGAATCAGCCGTGTTGAAGCAGGGACAAATCTAAAACTTGCAGAAAACCGGCCCTTGAGGACCAGAGTTGGACATGCCTGATCTAAGTGCTAACATTACTGAGCTAGTTGATTATCTGCAATAGCCCTATTGAGTCAGATTAACCGACTCGACTGATAAGTGTTTGCCTGTTAGCAAAATATCACGTGAACAACTGGGATCAATAAAGTATTTTTAAATTGAACTGAATAAATGTAATTTTTGTATTTTTAAACAGAAGGTCACTCACTGTGTGCAGCGACTCCCGTCATGTAATGAGAGGGTTTTACTTAGTTTGTTTTACATTTCATTGTAAACTAATTTAAACGGGATATTTCTGCGCGTGAAACAACAAAGCCCATGTCGACGGTCTCTGCATCCCTCTGAGAGTACCTCGCACTGAGACGACTCTGTTCAGCGCTTGTTGGCGTTGCGGGAGAATAATTAGCAGTTCCCGTGTTGTGTCCCGCGTTTGACAGCCGCTCGGCTCACGCTGTCAAATACTCCATTCTTCTTTTCAACATCTACACCCGACTCTAAAAGACGTACCATCAAATTTGTCACTTCGAACCGGCGTGACTGACGGGGGAAACAATAAGCGAAGGAAGAACAACGTCGGCTCGTTGATCCGGTTCTGCCTGGCAACAGCGTCTGCCTCCATAAGCTCTGTATGGGTTTAACTCCCCTCAATAATGAAAAAACTGGCATTTGGGAACAATAATTCATTTCTGCAGYACTCCCCTCCTCCAGCTGCTTGTCCTTTGATTTTGTGTCGTGCCTCCAGCCTGCCACTACCTCTGTTTATATCTCATATTTGTTGACTCTGCTGCTTATTGAGCAATGACTGTGGCACAAAGGCTTTTGGGAACAATGGAGAGTCTCCACTTTGATCCTTTCATTACTGCATGTGGGTTTTGTTGTGAAAGTTATACATACATTAATGCCATTTTTCATTTTGGTTCTTCTCTCGCTTTATTGCCATCAGCCTTACAAGTCTTCTTTTGAGGCTCAACACAGAGCAGATATTCTTTAGAGAATAGAGCGGAGGAGTGCAGTCCACATCGCTGCAGCTCTCTGCGCAGCGAGGAGGAACCCAGAGGTTTCTGTTTTCTTTCCAACAAAGCTGGGAGCTGGAGCTGGAGAGTCTGCGCCGCGCAGATAGCCGACAGGTAACAAGGCCCATAAAAAAGCCCTTCCTGCGAGCGCCTTTGTGAGTGCGAGGAGGGAGGCTTCGCAGTATGGATTTGTGGGGTGTGTGTGTGTGTGTGTGTGTGTGTGTGTGTGTGTGTGTGTGTGTGTGTGTGTGTGTGTGTGTGTGTGTGTGTGTGTGTGTGTGTGTGTGTGTGTGTGTGTGTGTGTGTGTGTGTGTGTGTGTAAATAAGGTGGTGAGAAGTAGAACAGCTGCACCGACATCTGCAGCGAGGAGATAAAGACAGCAGAACAGACGCACGTCCAACGCGTCGCATGAGAAATCAAAGCACCGGAAGCTCCGGGGGAACTCCCGGCTGCTCCCCAAACCGGGACGTGCGACCCGGTCCACGTGGATTCGGTTTACAGGTGTGTAAGAAATACGTGTTCAATATTGACTGAAGTCAGATTAAAACACAATAGTTAAATAAATTGATTTGTAAAAGGAATAAGGTCAAACAACACCAGAATTCTGGATCTGAGTGAGGTTTATTTGTCACCGGACTGACAAGCGAAACCACACTGCCTCACATTCAGGAAGTACCTGTTTTTATACACGATTCTTCAACGCCTGAGTTCGCCCCCTACTGACCTACGGCTGAATCACAGGCATTCAGACAAAGACCTCACTCTAATGTTTCATAACGGTTCACTTATGTGTTATGATTCGGACATGTATCTACTCTATTTCAATTAACACATAACAGATCAAACATTATAAAAATATTATAAAGAGGAAACCCTAATACTCCGGAGTTGTTTTCTAACATCAGTACTAATCTATAATAACTATAAATTTCTTCAGGTGAGTGCACGTTCGTGAGAAGGTGGTGCTGACTCACGTCCTGGTTGCTCATGTCCCAGTAGGGCCTCTCCCCGTAGGACACCACCTCCCACATGACGATGCCGTAGCTCCACACGTCGCTGGCTGAGGTGAACTTCCTGAAGGCGATGGCCTCCGGTGCTGTCCACCGAATGGGAATCTTTCCCCCCTGCTCACGCACACACACACACACGCACACACACACATGCACACACAGACGGAGATAGAATCAATATCCAACAATACACTGTAATCAACAAATGACACAAAGCTGCATAAATATTTCCCAGTTTCAGGTGATTTTCACTGTTTCAAAAAAATAACAATAAACCCCAGGTACAAAACATTATAATTTAATTTAACAGCAGAACACTTTACTTGAGTAAAATCAAACCTTAAAAAGAACTGAATAAAATTCCTGCAATCTTCAGGCTTTTTCAGTTCTCATAACAAGAAGAAATATTGGGCCTCATGCAAGAACATGTTCGTATTCTTATCCTAAATTTCTCTTACTTTTGTTCGTACAAAGGGTTCGTACGAACATGTCACGTCAGATTCAACAAACTCTTCTATCTTCAGGAAAAGTGTGTAAATGAGCTGCGTAAATTGATGAATGCGTATCCAGCTCAAGTAGGTGTCTCTGCGGAGGAGTGGGCATGTCACAAGGAAAGGCGATTCTAAAGCGACACACCTGATTTGACAGACTTTGTTAA
>NW_013952769.1:116859-119070 GCF_001266775.1 Austrofundulus limnaeus
GGCCACGACAACTGACACATAGATATCTGGGAGCATAGAAATTTCGGCGCAGATGTTGTACCTGAATATCTATTTGGTGTGTTTATTTTTGACGCATTACGTTACAACTATCAGTAAACTAAATGTAAAAGACTTTGGCAAACCATTTTAGCATAAAGTTGGTTTCGTCTGACTATCTGTAATTACATTCTAGGTATCTAAAAATGAGTTTTGACTAGGAACAACTATGGTAATTTAAGATATCTGTATTAACATAGTCATACAGTAAATCCAACTGGAGATATCTTAAAAGGAATTTTGACTAGTCACAGTGTAATTCAAGATATCTAAAAATGACGTCAATGAACTCATCATTTGAAGGGTCAAACATCCGTAATTGCAGATATCTCACGTAGTCAAAAACTCAAAATTACATTTTTAGATTTCTGAAATTAGAAAGTGCTCACAAGCCCCCACGTTGCTACTTCGCTGTCCAAAGAGTTGCCTGCAGAATTTTGTGAAGCTGCAATGAATAACAATAAAATATCTGTTTTTTTAATTCATGTTGAGCATGAGCTACAGAGATAAAAATTGTGTTAAAAAAGAATTTGAGCTGGACTGACCTCTGACACTGCACACCACCTAATAGCACAAAGTGGCTAGTACGACTACTTGTAAATCATAGCTCTATGCAGGCTAGATAGCTCATGGCGTGCTGTAACACATATTCATTTTTCGTATTCATATTTTATAAAATAACACTGTGTTGTTGGCTTATTGGATGATTCTTTCTATAGAGCAGAGGTTCTCCAACTGGGGTCCCAGGACCCTCAGGGGTCCGTGAGTCATTTCTTGGGGGGTCCTCAAAAAATTTCAAGAAATTGTTCATTTGTTTTGTATTTCAAAAAATGCATATAATGCACTAGTAAAACAAACATACTAAACCAAACAAAAAGTAATATCCCCGTGACATTTAGTCGTTAAAATGACAATAGATTATTTTTAAAACAGCATGGGGTTTATGAGGGGGTCCCTGGAAAATTTTCACCCTTGTAAGGGGTCCCCAGATCCAAAAAGTGTTAACAGATGAATTAATATTTATAAGAGGAGCCTTATTGTGAAGTGGTACTGAATTATATATTKTAGTATCTGTAAACATCTGAGTGTTAGAGACCAAACAACCACCGAGTCTTCACTTATTGTTTTGAACTGCTTTTAAAAATCACAACTTATTTCTGCTGCAAACTGAATTCTAACTGTATTTTGTGATCTTAGCCGATGCCCTCATATTTATGATTTAATCTACAGCAACACCAAGTTTAAATTGAAGCGAGGCAGATTTAGACTCATTCTTTAAGGTTTCTAACCCTGGACATCTGCAGTCTTGGTGATCTGGAGAGCTCCCAAGCAGCTTTAAAGCTCTAAAATCCACAGAAACTAAACGGAGAAAAGAATGAGATGGGTTTAWTTCCCTTCTGACAATTCTGTGAGTATTGTGAGAGAAAATTTGTCGCACAGACTTTTTTAAAAATAACTTCAAAAGTCCCACGACAGGACAGTGCGCAGTTGAGACTCGCAGAAAGAAATGGAGGGACGCCCTCCCGCAATGCTCTACTCCCTCAGTAATGGACTCAGCCCAGTGAGAGGCTGTCATCACAATCTTTACTCAGCAGGAAAATGTAGTTCATCGTCACCAAACCTACTTTCCAGTGTGAAAAGTGTAAATTCCAGCTGTGTATCAACAACTGCCCTCCCTCCTGCTCTTCTCACTGCGCTTTAAGCCAGGTTTCTGTAGATACTATGTCTATGTTTAAATGACAGATATGGAGTTAGCGGTTATCTGTTAGCATTAGCTTTCGCTTAGTGGTTTAATGTTTGTGAAGCTCATTTCTTCATAAGCAGATTGGCGGATGGGTAAACTAACATTTTGGCTAGCTGTGCCCACCGCTGGTTAAACATGAGCAGTGGTGGTTCATTGGTTAGATTTACACGACTGGAATTTAAACAGCTTTTATTAATTTCACTCATAACTATTTAACTCTGTTTTTGAAGCTGCTTGTCCTGTGACATCCATTGAAAGGTGCTGGAGCACCTATTGCTCCCCTACTTCCTGCAGCCTAGAGTAGCATCATGGTTGCCTTCACCTTGAAGGAGGTTTTACAGCGGGTAAAATAAGTATTGAACACATCACCATTTTTCTCAGTAAATATATTACTAGAGGTACTAATGACA
>NW_013952769.1:122510-124188 GCF_001266775.1 Austrofundulus limnaeus
TTTTAAATGTGTTTATTTTGTTGCATTTAATCATAAATTTAAAGTTTATCATTGATATATGAAAAAATTTTCATATTGATTTCATAACAACTTTCATTTTTTTGTGGGGAGGGGGGGGTACCCCCCTGGCGAGCCAGACAGGAGTCACCTTGAGTTGACACATGTGCTCTAAGTAATGATTAGATGTACAACTGAGCAACTCTTCCAGTTAAACCGAGCAAAGATCAGCTAATCAAACGCAACACAATCCTTACAAATGAGGTGAAATAACCAGGTCTTCTGGTTCAAGTGGAACTGCTGTTGCTCAAAGAAGAGAGGACTCTGAAAACAGGCTGGTTGAACAGCAAGAATCTTTATTTTGCAGTCCAGGAGATTAAAGCCAAAAACCAAATTGTGGCCTTCAAGCCAAAATGATTCACCAAGTAAGAAAGATGAAGTAAGAAGGCCAAGGGTACAAGGCTCCACCAAGAGACATCACATCTGTGCTTTCCTGAGAAGAGGCCCCCACTCTTTGGACACTACATAATCATTAGTAAAATTTGCTGTCATTAATWTAAATTTGATAAATTAATAATCTTCAACACACTCTGCGAAATCCGCTGTAATTGACGTAGTTGCTTGACGAAAAACCCTTTTTGGCACAAGGCTTGAGCCGAGCTATTCGCTCTCAAAAAGTATAAAAAGTATTGTGTTTGYGACTCTTCCAGAAACTTAGAAAGATAGTCAAATGGCCAAAAACTTCTGGATTGTCTGATAAAAATGTGTTGCTCTATCCGTGACAAATTTGTGGCCAACTACAAATTTGTGAATGAGCCCATGCTGTGATGGGGACAGCAGTGGGAGGGGCTTCTCATGGGCTCGGCGCCAGGTGCTGTTGGACTATGGAAGATGTGTAGAAATGACCGTCTTGCAACCACGTGATCACGAGTGGACTGTTCGGCTTCAGACTGAGTATGCTGAGCCCATAACACATCCCACAGATGTCTCATTTCAGCATGAGACGGTGCAGAACATCATCTCCAAGGTTGGATTTCTCTCAACATCAGATCATTTTAGTCCCAAACAGTGGCCTTAAAGGATGGTGGGTGATGTGCTTTCCTTCAAGAAACATGAAGACTTTTTTATTTGCAGATTTTTTTGGTCCTCTTTGTGTTTGAGAAGCATGAAACCAATCTTAGACTGGGGCTTTCAGGGTTCGTTTTACAATTCTCCACGTCAGAGAAGCGTGTCACAAACTGGAGATTATAATAAATCAGCCCTCCGACCTGTGGAGCCTCGTGACCTCCGACTTGTGAGAGCTGGAACCAATCAACGGAACGTCAATAAACAATTAAAACCTGGGAAGAAATATCTGCAGAACTGAATCGAGTGGCGCAGCGGGGGTGGGGGGTGGGGGGGCGAGGGATTCATCTCATGACCTGAATATTAAACCCAAAAAGAATGTGGACAAAGAAATGGAAATTTGACTTCTTTTTTTTTCTTATACACAATTCTGCTTTCTTTGACTCCACAGTGAGAGAGAACAAAACCCGAAGTGTGACTGTAAACATTCTGCTTTATAGTCTGACAGCCCAATGAGCCTGGGGGGAGGGAGGGATGGATAGATGGATGGATGGATGGATGGATGGATGGATGGATGGATGGATGGATGGATGGATGGATGGATGGATGGATGGAT
>NW_013952769.1:125158-126917 GCF_001266775.1 Austrofundulus limnaeus
GTGTGTGTGTGTGTGTGTGTGTGTGTGTGTGTGTGTGTGTGTGTGTTAACAGCAGTTCCCTCATTAGAGTAGAACTCTCTGCCTCACACTGCCTCTCAGAGGTAGTGTGACGGTGGAGGGAGGGGGTGAGGAGAGCTCAGACCAGGCAGTTTGTTTTTATTCTCTGTTATTTGTGACAGCTGGCTGAGAGGACTGAGCGAGAGGGATGAAAGACTTTCAGGCTGGACTCTTACGGAGCTACAACTAATGAGGTGAACTCCCATTTAATGACCGAGGGAGCTGAGGGGGAGATGTTCGACCRATCGATTGATTACCAGTGATTCACATTTCTGATTGTCTGCGTAGGTAATCAGCCTCATGTTGAGCTTTCCAACGAAAAACTGCCAAGCAGTTATCTGACTGTCAAATAGAAACAACATGATTACAGTATGTGCAGATTAATATGATCAGGGCCACAGTGCAATGTGTCTTTGCTGAATTCTAACAATTTGCTCTCAGAATTTTGTAAATTAAGTCAAAATTCTGAGAAAATTCTGGGATTAAAGTCAAAATATATAATCAGAATTTTAACTTTTTCTAATGCATTCACACCAAAAGCGTTTTGACCGTCAGGTTTTTATGGAAAATCTGTGGTAGACGAAAGTGTAAATCAGATTTCTAACTAATCTCAGAATTCTGATTATTTTCTCAAAATTTTGAGAGTAAAGAATTCTGACTTTTATTCTCAGATTTCTGAGAATTTTTTTTAAATTCTGAGACTAGAGTCAAAATTCTGAATTTATTCTCTCAGAATTCAAAGAAGAGTCARAAATCTGAGATTATGGTCAGTATTTTGACTTTAATCCAAGAATTATGACTTTTTCTCGGAATTTGGAGGAATGTCAGAATCCAGAAAACAACAACAGCAACAGAAAAGAAACGCTGTGGCCCTGATCCTCTTCCAGGGAATAGAACAGAAAAAGGTGAAATGGAGCACCCCTTGTAGATCTAGGATTTTGAGCAGGTACCGGATGAAACACATTTCAGATGCATTATCTACTGATTGCCACGAAGCTTCCTGTAATGGTTTAATTTCTCCTGCAGGAAGAGAGCGACTTCCTACAGGTCAGAGTTAGCCTGGTCCTTTCCTTCCTAAGCAGTTCTGCTGAATTCTAGTTTCCCTTCTCTGCTCYGTCTGGCAGTTCTCCCGTTGACAAGGATTTCTTCTGGAGAATTTTACCTAGGCCAATCAGCAAACAGAACATTGATTTTCTGTGCAGTGTCTGCTAGATAGTTTAACAATGGCAGTAGAGGAAGTGAATGAAGCCAGTCTGTGTTAATAAGGCTTCCAAATTAGATTAAATTTGTCTGACAAAGCAGCAGCTCTCATTTACTGTCGTCTCGTTCAGCTCTGTACTTTTCTCCTCTCAGTAGGGTTGTTTACAGCACATGAGATTTCCAGTTAGCTTCTTAGCTTAGCCTCCTTCACATTGGAACWGGCACACATATGTCACGGCCAACCGATCCAATCATTTTAAACTTCAGCAGAGGCCACGCCTCCAGCAAGAATCGCTTCTCTATAGCTGAGAGTCCAGACCCTCGTACGAAGCAAAGTGAAGGACAAGGGGCTGGTTTTAACCAGTCTACGTCAGAGTGGGCTTTTCACATGAACAACCCCAATGACTTAAGATTCCTGTAATGTCAGCATACTAAAGGGCTCGACACACGGGAGGCGACGTCGCTCGCTCTCCATTCATTTCCTATGGAGCCTGTGCGGTGA
>NW_013952769.1:129399-131901 GCF_001266775.1 Austrofundulus limnaeus
GCCAGTTATATATTTATACATTTATTTCCAATAATGATAGGTTTGGTCCTCCATACACAACAAGATCCACATTAAGTAAACTCAATGTTTTCCCAGAGTGTCGTAGAGGAAATAAAAGCATATCAAATCATTTTGTTCACTTCTTCTGTAGTGTAGATCAGCTATGATTCATAATTCTGAGATCAGGAGCTCAGAATTACATGATCAGGAATCAATTTTTATTTTTTATTTATTTTTTGTTGTTGAATGCCGTGCTCTTTCGTACTCTTCTGTAGATAAACCAGTTCAATATTTATTCAACATTATAATATAATTTTGTGCAAAATCTGTTAAAGTCTGGTTCCAACATGAAACCTGATGATTTTCATTGAGGCTGCTACACTAAGGGCTGCAAGAGTGGGCACAGCTCTCTCTATATAAATATCTTTACAGAGTGACACATTAACCAACTGTTTCACGTGTAAAAGCTCAAATTTGTGACTTAAATGGGACAGTTTGATTGATTTCCTCTGTATGAGAAACAAAAGGCACCTGATTCTCCTCTCTGCTGTTCGAACAATAAGACTAGAACATTTCTGAAAACAGTTCCTGCCCAAAAATCCATCAACGGTTCTGTCTAAATCCTGGACGTTATTCACAGACACGTCCTTCTGTAACTATCTGAGATGTTAAAGCTGCTGCTTGTGGCTCTTTAAGGTTATCATGGTGACCACACACCAGGGTCTCTCACTCCCTGACAGCACTCTTAATAAAGCAGACAGAAATGCAAACTAAAAAGTAAGCCTGAGACAAACAGTTACTGTAAGAAACGTTACAGTTGAACTGAGACACAGTGGGGTAAAGATAAAATATCTACATTTTGTTCTTTTTCTCTTTAAAAAGTGTCAACTCTTTGGGAAAATAATCATTTAGACAATTTAAAGGAAGAATGTTCAGTGATAAAATCTATAAATATCTTACAAGTTTGTGCAATGTCCTTTGTTTTCAGCTCCTGAAAGTTGTAAATAATGTTCACTGTGAAAGGCTTGCCTCTATGTTTATTTGTCTGACTTTTAGATAAACAGTTGTGTTTCAGTTCAGGGGCTGCAGCCTGCAACAAACTGCTGTGAAATGAGACGGTCTAACATTTGTTTGACGTAAGTTTGTGTGACCACGCGCTACACTGTTACCACATTGATTGGTTTCATATCAGACTTAAAATGTGTATATTTACATAACTTTACAATTAAAATGCTACATGTAAATTAAAAAAAACATCGATAATTTGGGTTTAGCTCCAGTATCAGTGTAGTTGCCTTTTATTTAACATTAAGTTGTAGGCATGTGACAAAAATCAAAAAAGTTCCCATATTGTTTGAAAACTAACTATATTTTTTGCAGCTAAAATAAAATAAGCAAATAATACAAACTTTGTTCAAATTGGTTGAGAAATGAAGAAGTTAAGCAACTTTATTGGAATAAAAAGGAGGTAAATTTAGGCACTGATCCTATCAGATTTAACTGATGTTGGTCTTAAAAATACACTTTAGAGTCACTCCTTTTTTATGAACGTTGCTCATACTGTTGAAACAGTTCACACTGAGGGTGTATTCACACCTGACACATTTGGTCCACTTTAAACGGACCAGAGTTCGCTTTCTCCGGTAGTCCAGACCTTTTATGCAGGTGTGAAAACACACACCCTAGTGTGGACCAAACAACACTTCCAAACAAACTCTGGTTCGGTTTACTTCAGGTGTGAATACAGACCGGCCTCGAAGCAAACCAACTACAGGAAACATGTTGGACTTCACGAGCCACGCTACAAGCAATGATCCATTGTGGATCAGGGGACGCGGAGCATCTTGTCTCATTTACGTTGAGGCATGAATTTGACAACGTCGTCCCAAAATTATGAGTATATCATCATGAAACCTCCACTGAATGAGCTGCTCTTGATATTCTTAATAGTCAGTTGTATTAACACCATCTTTATTTCCTGGTCTGTCTGTCCCACCCCCATCATTTCTGTCCAATGGGAGAAATAACCGCCAACTGTGTGGCTTTGTTTATAAATTATAGTCCACTTGCCAAAAGCACAATTTGAATGCAAACCACGTCAAAGGAAAAAAGCAGGGATGCACCAATATGAAAATTTCAGCCAATATCGATATCCGATATAATTATTGCTGTTATGGCCGATAACCGATATTTACCAATATTACACAAACACACAAATTATATTATTTATATACACACAAACACACTTGGGTCCTTTTCTGATACCGTAAATAAACGACCAGACCTCTGACATGGCTCCCTACTTCAGTTCTTCATGGCTGTTGTAGGGGTAACCCTGGTGAAATATTCATTTCAATTTTTGTCTTTGATTTTATTTTTTACACTTATAARAAGAAAATCATTTTAAAGTGTTTTTATTTTCTTTAAGTCATTTAATCTTTTAAAAGAGGTTATGATCAATATAATCAATATACTCAAAGTTATTGAATTAATCTTTGCATG
>NW_013952769.1:131970-133347 GCF_001266775.1 Austrofundulus limnaeus
TAATACTGTGGAGAAAAAAAGAGTTGAAGTGTGCTTTAATGTTTTTTTTTTCTTAGTACTGGTATTAATATGGTTTAATCATTTTTATTAGTTTATTTAATAGATTAATAATTGTGTACTATTAATTTCATTATTAATCCATTTGTGCAAAGTGTGGTGTGATTTCTAAGCTGAGGTAAAGTGATTTTTAAGACACAGTTAACTCTGCCTTTGCAGCTTCAAGGTCTCTCTTTGCTGATAAGTGCACAGCTGGCCGAAGCAAGTCTGAGAAAGCCACCTTGTTTATTTTCTCACCTCCCTCTTTTTCCCTCCTCTAAAACACTAATTTTCTGTTCTCGCCAGTTAACAGTTAGTTAGTTGTTCGTTGTTCGTCTGGATGGAGAGCGGAGGATTCTGTCTGGTTCTCTCCCTGGGTTGTCCGGCTGGACAGCCCGCCTGTATGGATGTGAACTCTGATGAAAGTCACTAACTGCCCGAGAAGCACCTGACTGAGACGGCCAKCCTGGAGCCGCTGAGGCTAGTTGTGGGGAGGCGAGAGGCATCTCCCTCCGAGCTGTCAAGGAGACATTATCCACTTGGCGGACCTATGCCGACTCTCTCAAGAACAAACCCTACCTGCAGTCTCTCTGTGTGAAGGCTTCAAAAGGTAGACAAAGTGTTTACTGAGATCTACGTCGAAAGAGGTCTAGCCCGGAAATGTCTGAGATTGACACGCTGATGTGCTGGTCTGGTTTGACTTGTTGAGAACAAATCTAAATTTACTAATCTTCATTTCCTCCTATTTCTTAAAGCTAAATCTTTACCTTTTATTCTCTTATTCACTTAAACTTAGTCAAGTAGTGTGCCAGTAAGTTACTACACCTGAAATTTACTGTTTGTGTCAATTCTGAGTGGAATTTTTATGCCGAAAATATATAACTTGTGTTTACTTATTCATATAATATTTTTAAGAAATGTTTGTATGTTTATTCTGTTCATATATCTAAAATAAACTATTTTATTTTGAGAAATCTGACCAGGTCACAAGTTTTCACTTTTCACTTCATGATCAGAGGGTATTTCATTATTTCCTGATTTCATTTTTGCAAGATCTTGAGGGATTACCTTTGTGAAGATTAGGCTGGTCCTAAGTTTCATTAAGTAATTCGCTACACTGTGCAGCATCAAAATCACTATCCTGATCAAACAGATACCACTCAACCAACCATCTCCCCTCCCAAAACAGAAACATAAAGATAAAAAGTGGGAAATCAATATCGGACGTCAATATTGGCCCAGTTTTACATATCTGGCCGATACTGATATTAATGCCCCAGGGGTGGATGAGATCCGCCCGGAGTTCCTTAAGGCTCTGGATGTTGTAGGGTTGTGTTGGCT
>NW_013952769.1:136864-140740 GCF_001266775.1 Austrofundulus limnaeus
GTATGAATATAATATACAAGTTTCACTTTTTAAATGGAATTACTGAAATAAATCTACTTTTTCATGATATTCTAATTTTATGACCAGCACCTGTAAAGTTTGTTATTTGGTCCGGACCAAACAAGTGGACCAAAGAACTTCCCTGGTGTAAATACACTTAAAATATATTTACCTTTTAATGAATACCATAGGTTCACAGTGTGATTCTTTGAACTGGAATCTCTAAATAAAAAAGAGTCAACTCAGCTGTCCCAGTGATTGAGGATTGTCACATACCACCTTACTGAAGTTCATCAGCTAAGTTGCTAAACTTAAATTWAAAAACAAATTTTCAATTTGTGATGAATTTCCAAACTACGCCAACTTAGTAAATAATATAAAAACATCATTGTCATTGTTCTGTTTAGTTTGCTGTCGGCACATTGAATCCTGGGATATCCTGGGAAGGATACTCAGATGCAGCCTTGATTTTTGAGATGTTGTTGGCCATATGAGGAGGAGCCTTTGTATTGGGACAGCACTCAGTGAGAGGCAGTGATGTAAGCAGCTGACAGACTCTCCCTCATGAGGATGCAGCTCATGAATTGAGACAGAGCCAATATCTAATGGAAATATGAACAGTTTAATACAAATCTTAGAGAGTAATCATTAGACGTTTGATCTCACATCTCTTGAAGTTGTCATAAACGAGACAAACTGCTGTAAAACATTATAAAATCTTATGGAACTTGTAAAAAATAAAAACTAAAGCCACTGAAACTGAATGAAGTGAGGATGAGTTGACTTCAGTATTAGGGAGAACACAGTGCAGCTGCAGTTTGTTAAATGACCTCGTTTAGACTCACGGCTCCAGCGAACAGACGGCTCTAGCCACGCGTGAGAACGTGTTTTATTGAATGTAAATGACATGTAAAAGCCCCACGCAGCTGAAATGTGTGACACCTCATTACTCAGCTCTGCGTCGGCGCCTCGGTCTGAACAGAGCGCTCTGATGGGGGGGTGTACTCTGCGGTCCCTAACACAAAACTATCCAAAGGTCTGTGTGTGACGAGTTCTCCACCAGGAGTTCCTGCGAGGGAAAGCCCGTCAACATCACTCAGTCACATCAGCTGAAGACGCCGAGTGCCTCGGGGTGTTTTACACCAACTAAAACATTACGATAACCCAAAGGTAGTGCTGTGACTGTGTGTTCCTCTCAGCTTCCACACCGACAGGAAGTGATCTGCCCCGTCAGACGAGCAACAACCCGTGTGAGGTGCCACGGCTCACCCTGAGGAAGGAATCCAGCGCTCCGTTTTCCATGAACTCTGTGATGATGAGGACGGGGCAGCTTCGCGTCAGGACACCCTCCAGCCGGATCACGTTGGGGTGGTCGAACTGGCCCATGATGGAGGCCTCCGCCAGGAAGTCCCGCCTCTGGCGCTCCGTGTAGCCCGCCTTCAGCGTCTTGATGGCCACCACCATCTCCCTGCGCCCGGGCTGCTTGAGACGGCCGCGGCACACCTCGCCGAATTCACCTGGATCGAGAGAGGAGGGCGGTGGGGGGAGGGGAGGGGGGTGATGAGGGAGGGGTTGGGTGAGAAGAGGAAGGGCAGAATGCAGGGAGAGGGAACATTACTGGTCGGACGTGGGAGTGAAGGAGTTCAGCTTGAAAAAGTTGAGGGTTGGCTTTAACCGTGGGGCAAATTTAAAGAGGAGATGACAAGAACGGTGGGGGTGGGGGTGGGGGGAGATCAGGGGTCAAAGATGTTGGGCAGAGAGGGGGTGACCGGTATCGATCGAGTGTGGAACCTGGGAGCAGTGCACGGAGACAGAGGACGGGCAGTACTGAGGGTTTTGCATTTGGTGCCTGATGTTTCCAAGGAGAGGAGAGAAGAGACAGAAGAGAGGAAGGGATGAAAGTTGAACAAGCAGGACCAAAACTGTCATCGAAGGTGAAGTGAGGACACAACATGCTGCTGGAGAGGACGAACAAACGAAACAAAACAGAAGAGAAACAGAGTCTAGAGGGGAAACAGCAACAGTCACATCAGTATTTCCCAGATATAATCCAGAGGTTCCCAAACTTTTGCATGCTGGACCCCACTTACAAACCCCAAAACTAAAGCTACAAAATATGTACAAAAACACATAAAATTTTAGAATGGTTGTTCTCATTTTTAGTCACTATTAACTACTTATTACATGTGTTTAGTATAAGACTTTTATTATCTAATGTGTTAAACATATCAACCCTGTTTCAGCTCTCTTAAATAACATTTTAAAATCATGACTGAAAACCAGACTGGGTTTTATGATAATGATTTAAAACATTTTATTTATTTTTGCTTTTTTTCTCATCTTCCATCCAGATTTCTGAGCCCCACCCCCCAGCACCCCCCACTTTGAGAAACACTGATATAACCAACCTGATAGCTTGATCATTTTTAAAGTTATGTTTTCAGTAGTAAGTAGTTCTCAGCCTTGACATTACTTATAAAGAATGGATATAAAGAAAAAAGCAGAAGCCTTCCTCCAGGCTAAGCTAACTGTTAGCTAAATGAGAGATGTCATTTATCAGGCTTGTAAATTATTTTACACTCACAAACAACAAACYGGTGTGAAAGAATGCTATGTTACTGATGAGCTTTATGAATGTGTGGGTAAACGATGGTGCTGTGAAGCGTTTGGAGTCGCTAAATACAAGTACAGAGCATTTACAGTAAGCTAATATCAAACCGCTACACTTTTTGACCTAGCTTATGTAGTTTTGTCGCTGTTTCCTCAACCCAACACTTGTGTTATTGAATGAGTGTACGTGCACCGTCTAAACGTCAGAGGCTGCAGAATGTTTTGTTCCACCTGATCAGCAAGTCAGTCAAAAGTCTCACATATGACTCCGATGCCACAGTGTACAAAGCATACACCATGACACCATGGATAGGTGTACCTACACTTTAAATATGACAAAAACACAAAGGACTAACATCACATTGATGCACAGTTCTAATGAGACAAATAATGACACTTTTTACACATAAAAGTTTCACATTTTCACCACAAAACGATGGCAGAGGAGCGACTGAGTCAGCATAGTATAGCACAGTGATCTGGTCCCTCATCTAGAGAGGGAAATGTGTTGCTGCCCCCCCAAATTCATTGGTGGCCTGAAAGAAAATAGCAACATTGTGCCAAGTATTCAAGTATAAACATGTTTATTAAAGGAAATTAAATAGTATTTCCATTGTTTTGTTGTATTTTATGAATATTTTTGTTGGTAACTTCTAAAAAGACCCCCTCCCCCCGCTCCCCACGTGAACTAATGGTGAAGCATGAGATTATGTAACACAAGCAATGGGTCCCTGCTATGTATGTTTATTTATTGTGGAGTATAATGAATAAGATGGACAGGGTTTCCCCCTGTGTATTATAGCCTTGGCGGGCCACCAGGCCTTCCTTACATCCCGGCCATGGTAAGCGTTGTTTTTTTATTTAGAGCAGYGCAGATTGTGACAGCTTTAGCAACATGGCACTCTACAGTGGATTAGAAACAATAACATTTTTCTTTCTGCTTAACCCCGTCCATCACCACCACAACCACCACTAAATTAAAGGGATCCACGATCACTTGTAACATTTGACTTTATTCGATGAACATTTATTTTAACTGTAAAATAAAGACTGTAAAAATACTGTAGGCTGTTTAGTTTTGTAAATTTTAAAAAATATATTTTAACCCGGATGGAGCCATTTTATTTACACACAAAGCATTCTGGGTAAATGATGATGTGGATAGGTCATTGGTGTGAGCGAGCTATATCCACCTTGAAGGTTAATCTTGGACAATATCTGATGATCGACTCTTTTAAATGAAACCAGAGAGCGTTGACAGAGAGG
>NW_013952769.1:141125-142624 GCF_001266775.1 Austrofundulus limnaeus
CTGTCAACACTCTCTGGTTTCATTTAAAAGAGTCGATCATCAGATATTGTCCAAGATTAACCTTCAGGGTGGATATAGCTCGCTAGCAGCCTCGCACTGAGGACCTACCTACATCATCGTTTACCCAGAATGCTTTGCGTTTAAATAAAATGGCACCGTCCGTGTAATATATTTTTAAATATTTAGTTTAAACATAATAAAAACTAAACACCCTACAGTATTTTTACAGTCTTTATTTTTCGGTTAAAATATGTTTATCAAATAAAGTCTAATGTTACAACTAATCATGGATCCCTTTAAAAAACATACTTTACCCCTCTGTCACCCACCCCCCAGGATTAAAAATGTTACTGCCAGCCTTAGAAAGTTTTCAGGGGGAAACCCTGGGGCACGTGACAGCTTAAGGGAGTTACATTCACGCTACACCTATTTGTTGAATAAAAATTTAGTGTATGCTAAATCAACAAATACATAAAAAGGTAATGTTGTGACAAGTAATTTTTTACAGTCCCGTGACTCTGTGCGCTGCAGAAATGCAAGGCAGACAGRTCAAAGCTAGGCAAAGCTATAAATATCTGTCATCCTGTACAAAACCACAGGTAAGGTTTACCTGCTCCGATGACTTCCTCTATCTTCACACATGAGATGTCGATCTCTTTGGCGAACTCGTGAACGGCATCGTTGGGGTCCTCGTAGGTGAAGGGGTCGATGTAAACTTTGACTCCAGGGGAAACTGCCAGAGGAAAAAAAATGAAGGCAGAGATGTCTGGAATCAGTTTTCATTTTTTGTCTAGTCTTGCTAGCGATCATAGACAAAACCAAGACTGTCCAGTTCTGATCCTGTGGGTCACAATCCTGCARGTATTATGGTTTGCTCTGCTCCAGAACACCTGATTTGAATAAATGGGGGAATAATTGCTGCTGAAGGAAACATCTCGCTGGCAGAGGAGCTGAACATCTTCTTCTCTCGCTTTGAGACAAAGCCACCTGAGACAGAAACACTCCACCACACTGCACACAGCAGCTTCACCCTCACAGAGGAGGAGAGGGAGGTGAGGAGCACCCTGCGAGCTGTGAACCTGAGGAAGGCCGCTGGACCAGACGGTATCTCCGGTAGGGTGCTGAAGGTCTGTGCAGATCAGCTGGCAGGAGTCTTTACTAGGATCTGAACCAGTCTCTGTCACAGCCCATTGTACCGCCCTGCCTGAAATCCTCTATCATCGTTCTGCTGCCCAAGAAGTCATCAGTATCCAGCCTGGATGACTACAGACACGTTGTCCTCACCCTGGTGGTGATGAAGTGCTTCGAGAGGTTGGTCCAGAGCCACATCAACTCTCTCATCCCGTCCACTTTTGACCCACACCAGTTTGCCTACAGGGCCAACAGATCCACAGTGGACACCATAGCCACAGCTCTCAACACAACACTATCCCACCTGGAGCAGCAGGGGAGCTATGCAAGACTTATCTTTATAGTTTACTATATAGTATATATATATA
>NW_013952769.1:144997-149530 GCF_001266775.1 Austrofundulus limnaeus
TTATCTTATCTTATCTTATCTTATCTTATCTTATCTTATCTTATCTTATCTTATCTTATCTTATCTTATCTTAGCAGGCTTCTGCAGAACTAGAAGAGGTGATTCAGACACTGAATCAGGTGTGCTGGCGCAAAGAAACAAGTAAAAAATGCAGGATAGCGGTTCTCCAAGACCGGGACTGGACCCCACTGGTCTAAACAGTGTCAGAAGCCATTTCAATAAAAATTCCTGTTCAATTAATGTTTATTAATGTACAAATTCAATTAATTTCTAAGTGAACGTCTACAAAAATCTCTCTCTCTGGGTGGTTTTAATGATGATAATCTATGTTTGCATGCTAAGATGTTAAATAAAACAACTGTTTCGACCAAAGGAAATGTTTAGGAATTCAAGTGTTGTCGGAGACACTATTAGAATGTTTGCAAACTGGTGTCAGTGTTTAACGTAAAGCAGCTCTGCACATAATTACAACCTCACAGCACGGCTGCAGAATGCTGTTACCGTTAATCAAGATGATATTTTTTGTACAGTTATCTATCCATGTAGGGAAGAAAAATGATTTAATGTTGATACTTATGTTTATGTAATAACTCTCAAGGTTTCAGATTTGTTTACACTGAAGGATAGATGCTGAAGAAAAAGTGAGTTTATTTGATTCTTATTTTGTAAAAGTATTTCCTCTGCATGTTTTGGTTTTATTAACTCAGCTCATCCACGTGGTCCAGCTTCCTTTGATCTAGAAGCCGAACTCAAACAGGTGATTGGAAAATGGAATAAAATCTGTTTGGTTAACTGTGCTGGCATGACTCTGAGCGAAAGGAGGAAAGTGAACACAAACTCACTGTACTGCTGCAGCTTCTCAGTGTACTCCAGCTCCGACCCGCTGCGCTGCTTCCTGTAAACAAGAAGCACATGAGAGAAGTCACATTCACATCATCAGTCCAGGTCTGCCCAGGTCCACTCAACACACCTAATATCACCCACCACCTTTCATGTCAGATTTTTAAACTGACATCAGGTTGTTCTACATAAATAAGGACAGACACATGTTGTGAATAATCTCCAGAGATCTTTCAGTGTTCAGAGTATGTGCTGGTGTCAGTGGTGGGCACAGCTAACCGCAAAGTTAGCTTCACTAACCACCAAACAGCCAACTAATCTAACAAGGCTGAGTCAGGTCCTCTGGACAGGTTCTTCATTTTTCTTTTGCTGTGTTTTGTCTAAAAGACTTGCAGGTAATCTCAGACTTATAAGCAGTACCTTTATTGGATCAACCAGTTTATTGGTGACAATTAAAATTGGTTGTTCACATGCAAAAGGAGGACCATCAGCCTAATGACTGACTGTTAGTGCTCTGATAATTTGCTTCTATTCACAGAGGCCTGTTTAACAATGAGCCAGATCCTGGCCTGATGATGTTGCTCTGCTGTGCTGGGCCATCCTTTTGAACAGTGACTGCTTTGTTTCCTTGTATGTATAACTGGTCACAGTCCTTCTTTGATACTTTTGTACTGGGGGATCGGAACTTTGGGGTAAACCAGGTTTTGCTGTATGTTTTGGAGTTTAAAAATAAACGTCTCAGTTTCTCTGAAACTCCCGTAATATACGGACTGACCACCGGTCTGGGTTTGGGGTAACCTGGGGGTTAGTTGAAGTTCTGTTTGGGTTTCTTGTCTGCCCAGGTAGGATTACAGTTTTGCTACAGGGCCTATCTTGTGTGTGATTTCTCCTTCTCCCTGGCTCCTGTTTTGTTATTGGTTGTTAGCAGTTAGCACTTAGGTAACACTAATTGATAACTGCTGACTCAAGATCTGTCATTTAAACATAAAACATGTCTACCAGCATTAATCCACCGGGATAAAACCAAATAAACAGAGTGCTTTAGCAAATTTCCCTGGCCAAAACCCCAATTTATGCTCAGATTACAARAATCTGAGTAGATGAAGGTGACTGTCATTCAACCTGCTTCACATATCTTTGTCTCACAGGTCGACACAGAAAATGCTAAAGATGCTACATGCACACACATAGTACATGACAAAGATGCGCAGCTCGGCATGTGTCAGGGCATAGTGATTTTTGTTTTTGTTTAGCTGACTTAAAGTTAGTAGAACTAAACTAAGCGRAAGCTAATGGGCCTGTTAACAGTTTCCAACGTTAGCCAAAGCGCTACACTGCTAAACAAAAAATTAGCTTTGCTATTAGCTGTTAGCGGATTAGCAGAACCGTGCCCACCACTGGTTGGGGTTCACTCTCAGCTAATACCACACCAAAATTTAGCTCAGTTCGACTGTTATGACCATTTTCATGTTTGATAAGTTTGCTTAGCTGTGGCGGCCATCTTGAATCACTTTGACCGTTAAAGTGCCTGTGACGTGCATATCCATGAATACAAAAAAATCTAAAAACCAAATATTTATATTTAAGAAACTTGGCATAATACACATGATTTTATGCATTATGTCATATAACTGGCTTATTTTCTTTTGAACTTGGCTCAGTTAAAGTGAAACAGGAAGTGACATCAAAGGGGAACTCTTTGAGAAAGAAAACTCTGTTTTTTGTTTATTTGAACAATATTATTTGAACTTTGACTCTTTTTCATCTCGCTATGATAGTGATTAAAATAATCTAAAGAAACATCAGATTCTTCTCTACAGTCTGTGCTGTTAGCATTTTAGCAACGCTCTGTTTACATTCAGACATCCCCCTTTGACATCACTTCCTGTTACTACACATCCAAATATCTCAACAACCGTTCATCTTAGCGGCGTGAAATCTTTTTTACAATGTGTTAATATTGTTATCTTTCCATAAATACATTCATTTTTATTACAAAATTTGATGTCATGGGCACTTTAAAGTTAGTTATAAATGTACATCCCATTTTATTAACATCTGTCCAGTGATTCATGAGATATTTTGCTAACAGACACACAAGGCTGACTCCAGTTGTTAATCTCAAAGTTTTAAAAACTAGTGCTCAGGTTTGTGTTGGAGATGACTCTCAGCTACCCAAACACCAACGTTTAGCTCACTATCTGTAAAACTATTTGAGTTTAATCCTTTTCTGTGTTTCCTGAAATCTCTTAGCAGATATGTTTACTTAAATTTCACCAAGTGGTTCATGAGATCTTTTCCTAACTTATACACAACCACACACACAATAAAAACATTGCTCTTTYGCCTTCAGTGGCGGTCGTTAATAAAAGAAGACCAGCTCATTTTTTTCACGTCTTACTAAACACCTCGTTGGACTGAAAGCAGCTAAAGTGGCTCAAAGCGCCCACTCTTTGAAATCATCTTAAACTTTAATGAGCCTCTTTGTTCAAAGTCTAATTAACATGAGGGAAACAAGCGGCGCAGGTTGTCGGGGTAAAAATCAAACACTTACTTAAGGCAGACAACAGCAATAACCACCAAGGCAACGACGACCACCAGACCTGCGGACGCCGAGCCGATGATGAGAGGCAGCTGGTCCTGCACAGACTTCTGAGGGTCACCTGGACCACGCACACACACACACACACACACACACAAATGAACACAAAGAGAAGAGGTTAAAGGGTGCATTTTGCTGCACGTGTATTGGCCACTAATTAAGACGCTCATAAAAGCTGTAAAGTCTAAACAKTCWTYAAGCGCAGTGGATCATCGGGGAGAGGAGGGTCGGCCCGTACTGTGCAGGCTGGTGCTGAAGTCCATGGGGTTGCTGTAACGTCCGTATCCTGCAACGGTGCGAGCTCTGACCTGCACCACGTACGGCGTGGCTGACCTCAGCCCGTCCACCTTGGCAGAACTGTGCTGAGACGTGACGGTGTGAGACATCGCCTGGCCCTGGAAGGAAACGAAGAASCAGGAAATCACTGAGCTGCCGCGTCGTTTTCAGCCTCAAAGCRTGACCGAGAACAGACAACTTCAGCTTCATTGTTGCATTTTATTTGATCACTTTTATTACTGTGATTGAGTCTACTGTGGCTGGTTTTGGAAACTTTAAAAGAAAAATCTGACCTTAGAGGAAGACATAAAATGAGGATTATCATACCCCAGTGCTCGTTAATACACGCCAAAAGATTTTTGTAGCGTCACGGAAGATAAGATTTGAAGACGTCTTTATCGTATTCTGAAGTGGAGGTCAAGCTGTCCTTTTCCTGGAACAACTGTCTGCATGTTTCCTGCTCTGACGTCAGCCAGTGCCTCTCTTATCACAACTGTACTGATAAATCTGACAATTCTCACTAAGTCCATAAATATTAGTTTTATTTTTCTTCTATAGGTTATTTTTTTAAAGAGACTGGTCATTTTACAGTTGACACAGCTGGAAAAGCTGTGAATGATTATTATCTTACCTGCATTTGACTGGTCTGTTTAGCATCACACAGTTTTTTGAATATTTCTGCTGGAAGGGCTACAAGTTAGCTACTGTTATTTACACCAGAGATTCTTAACCTATGGGTCACGGCCGAGCGCCACCTTGAGGGCCTCAAAAGAACAACAGTTTTTAACTTTGGGCCACAGAGGGCCGTGGGACCG
>NW_013952769.1:151616-153527 GCF_001266775.1 Austrofundulus limnaeus
GACCAGTAATATTTGGGGTCATTAGTTTTTGCCATGAATATTTTGTGGGTCAGAAGATAAAAAGTTTGGGAACCACTGGACTAAATGATAGACCCCCTCACACATTACTTGCTGGGTATTCAGATATTTCACTTTCCCTTTGGTTTCAGAAATAAAATTGTGTCCTGAGACTTTTAACTCAAACTGTAGCTGGTTATTTGAATAACAAAAGTGGATTTTATAAATCTTTACATAGACATGTGTTTTGTAATTCACAAGTATTTACATGAAATTATATGGTTATTTGCAAAAACAGCAGCAGCAGCTAGCAGTAGAACTTCATGTGCAGTTTCACAGTATTGAGAAAGTGACGGGGCAGCATAAATATTCATAAAATAAAATCTGCATGACATGCTACAGTATATTATTTTAATATTAAATCTGTTTTAAAGCTACAGTCTACTTCTAACTTGGCTGTGTTCAGACCAGCCATTAGCTTGTCGCAATCTAAAACAGGTAAGATATTAATTGTTCCTAATTTTACCGAACAACTCACTCCAAATGGTTGAATTGTTTCTTTACCAACAGATCATCAGTTCATTTGTGTTGAGTAACAATAAAAGGCAGTAAAATCTTTTTTTCACCCTCAATTCGACCCAGATCGTGTTCAAGTCATCAAGCAGCCCACATCAGTCTGGATCTCTGGGAGAACCTCTTCAGGGTCAACAAGGTGTGGAGAAAGAAACAGGAAAAGAACGTGGAGCTTACCCTCTCCTGGTATTTAATTTCGTAGTCGAGGATGACTCCGTTGGGTTTCTCAGGGGGCAGCCAGGACAAGCTGAGCGTGTCTGAGGTGGAGCGCATCAAGTGGACCGTGGGGACGGCTGAAGGTGCTGCAGGTGGACATCAGAGACCACTTTTAGTTACCCTGACCTGAACATTACTAACATGATGTCTTCCTCAGTAAACTAGCACCGTGTTAGAGCTTATAACCACAAGATAAAACAAAAATATTCACATTTTCAAGTAAAACAATCTCTGCTAACATGTTTATTGAAATATTTGAATTCTTCTCAGACTTTGCTGTWTTACATTAAGCATCCGTCAGACTAACATTCTGCAACTGTGCTGTTTATTTAATCAAATCATTCTGCACACAACGTGAAGCACAGCACTGAGCCTTAATGAAGACAGATTCAGTGATTCTAAATGTTTTAAATCAGTCTGGTCAGCTGCTGAACATGATTTACACCCAACTGAAAACAAGACGCTAACTTTATGATTAAATAAGGAAATGTTTTTAGATTAACATGCAACAGGAAGCTGGAAGTGTGCAGACAATTTAGCATTGGTGCAGTTTAACACAAATTCTACTGGATCAACTCCCAGAACTGAGTGTTACTTCAGAGATAAACAGAAAGCAGCATTTCTCTATCCCAGAGRTTCTTAACCTATGATGGGCTGCGGCGCAATTCTGGGCTGTGAGCGCCACCTTGAGTTTCCTCAAAAGAACAACAGTTTTTAACTTTGGGCCGCAGGACCTCATTGAKTTTGAATAAGGTGCAATACACTTCCTCACCACTAGTAGCAGTAGTGCGCCACTCAGTTGTTTAACAACTTTTTTAATATGTAGAAGAAGAAACTTAGAAACCTGTCGAGAATGGAAACCTGTTTTAAATGAAAAGTCGAAGCAAAAATGAAAGTAACTCGTCAAAAAACAGTTTGTCACTAATATGAAGAACAGCTTCTGTTTTTACCATGCAACATTTTAAACGTTCAAAACATTATCAAATACAGTTGCAGATACAACTATATTTTAATTTGCACTTTAATTTTTGTAGTTTACTTTTAAACATTTTGAATGTATTTTAAAGAAAATTTAAACTTGTCAAAAAGCTGTTGTTACTGTTATTGTTTGTCACTAATATGAAG
>NW_013952769.1:153887-156695 GCF_001266775.1 Austrofundulus limnaeus
GATTTAGAATAATTATCATTTTGATCCATACATTGGTAATGTCTGACTGGGCCTCGTGTCACTTTATGTTCAATAAATTGAGGTCAAAAAGGTTAAGAAGCCCTGCTCTTTCCACCTTATTTTCTAACACAGAAGTAAACATGGGTCCAACTTCTGTTTTTTTAATTCGCACTTCAGTCTCACCGCTTCCCTGGGCTAAATAATAGCAGCTTAACTAAAAAGGTGAACTGTGTTGTGGGAACATTTCCAAAAATCTCTGAACAATTCAAGCGGCAAGTCAGTGTCGGACCCTCAAACTATCCTCCAGTGGGAGGATGACATGAACAAATGGCCTCATGTAATGTACGAGGAAAAGTTGGCAAGATATTATGTTAAGGTATATTTACTTTTACTTAGTTATTTTTTTCAATTACTTCATAGACCTCTGCTGGTTTTATTGTTCCAGGTTTTGTTTGGAGGCATCGTGACGGCTCATCCTAATAAGAGCAGAACAAAAGGCCCGGTTCTAATAAAAGCCTGGAACCAGAAACAGCTGAAGGGGCTCTGCCCTCTGAGGAAATAAAGCAGTTTTTCCACTTTCATCCTGATGAGTTTAGGAAACGCAGCAAACGATTCACGTCTTTTCTGCCGTTTATTGATTTGTGAAGCCTGAAAGTGACTCAGCTGATAGTCACTGTACGGGCTTCATAAACTGCAGGAAGGTGGATTAAGTGCCGGTTAACTGGGGCAGTAATTGCAGTCTGTGAAAGGCCCGGAGCAGTTTGGTTGATGATGACATTGCATATATTAAGTGGCTACACTGAAGAGTGACATTGTCATTGACGTATGATGAGAAGCCTGCCTATCCGGCTGAGTGCTGACATTAGAGATATAAAGCTAAATTTATCTGCCTGTTCCTGTAGCGCTGTCAGAGAAGCAGAGCTCCAGCTGAGCGTTTTCAGTCTGTCGCTCTCAATGAGCTTCTTCAGCTGTGTTTACTGTTCCTGTTACAACCTGTGTTGATACTAAAAACCCATTAAGACGCTCATTGACATTGACTGAAAGTAGGATCCTCTAACCAGCAGGCCCCACCGTGATGTTAAGTGCTATTGATTGAAGCAGCTCTATGAACTAACTGGCGGTGTTGCTGACGGATCCACTACTAACCGGCCTGGTTGGTGGTGATGTTGACCGTGGAGTAGTTGGGCGGGACGGGGTTTTTCCCAGACACCCCGTTGACGGCCTGCACCTCGAAGCTGTAGCGGGTGTGAGCCTGCAGGTTCCTCACCACCACCTTCCTGGACCGCAGCCCCAGCCTGCGCGGGGCGATGTCCACATTGTCGTCGCAGCGCGTGCACGGACTCCTGTCGCGCAGGCACTTCTTACACACCACGTTGTAGACGAGGTCGCCACGCCCACCCGTGTCCTCAGGCTCCTCCCACTCCAGGGACAGGGAGGTCTCGTTGACGCTGGATATGACGTTGCGTGGAGCCGAGGGGATAGCTGCAAAACACATACACACACACACACACACACACACACACACACACACACACACACACACACACACACACACACACACACACACACACACACACACACACACACACACACACACACACACACACACACAGTTAGTCATGTGGCTAAAAGTAAATATAGAATTTGTGTTTCCTGCTAAAATGCGGTGTGTGGAAATATTTGTGCTGAAGGCTGCTGAGGAAGCTGATGTCAAACTGAAAATGTTTATTAGCAAAACTGTAATGTGCTGAAAGCAGGAAAATAAAACTGAAAAGTTAGTAAAAAAAATAGCAAAACTGTGTCAAAAAACAGTAGAAATGGAGCTAAAATGAGCAGAAACAGGTAAATATTAGCAAAACAGTAACTTAGAAATCAGAAAAAAATTACAAGAAGCAAAATCAGTGAATTTACAAACAATAAATATCAGTGCTGGGCACGTTAACACGTTATTATTGCATTAATGAAGCATTATTATTTTTAACGCTTGTTAATGCAGTTATTTATTTCTTTATATTTCTCTGTCGGATCTCAGCTCACTGGGCACCTAACTGATGATGTGCAGATCAATAATGAAATATCGATACTACCAATACCAGAGCTTTATGTTCTAGAATTGATACTAAAATCAAAATATGTATACTTTGATACTTCAGTTATTTCACATAATGTATATCATTAACGGGAAAATAGTGGAAAATAACTAAACTATTCAAACTATTGTCTTAATCATATGTGGTTGGAGGGGACTACTTTTTCTTCTGCTTGAGTAATTCATCAGCACAGTGGCACATGCTCGGTCAGTCACTCAGTCTGTAGAAGTATGGCAGGTCATTTTAACATAAAATCTGCTTCTTCTGACTGTAATTAAATTCTAGATGAGGGGTTCCCAAACTTTTTCATGACATGGACCCCCAAACAGCATTAGCTCTGGCCAGGGACCTTCTTGCAAACACACAAACAATGCTACAAAATATACAAAGTAACAACTTTTTGAAGGTTCTTTTCCCTTTTATTCAGTATTAAAAAAATATTATATTTCTTTAGAATAAGAATTTTTAATTGTGTTAAACAAATATAGGGTTAGGGTTAGAAAGACTTTTAAATTCTATAAATTACTGTCATGTATTATTTATAAAGCAGTTATTTGAAAAATGCTACTTATCATGATTTACCAGACACAGTATGTGTGTTATAACTACTCTGTATCAGTATCGGAAAGAAAATTGGCAGTTATCACTACAGCTAACACACACACACACACACACACACACACACACACACACACACACACACACACACACACACACA
>NW_013952769.1:158059-159262 GCF_001266775.1 Austrofundulus limnaeus
CTCGAGACACAGGGTTCAACAGTAGTGTGGAGAGACAGTGACAGAGAGAAGCAGAGGCACAGAGACAGGGCAGGTTGTTCTCTGTGTTTCCTGTTGTTGCAATAAAACTCAGCTGATCATCCCACGGAGTACCTTCATTCTTGGACCACGTATTTCTGTCTTTGTTAAATAAATATTGCCATAACAGAGAGTATAACATTTTAACATGTTATAAAACTCAAAAAAGTTGATTTTACAAGATATTGCCCCTTTAAAGTTTTTGAAAATGCATTGCCTCCTTTTTAAATATTAAACAGTACCTAAAAATGCTCTAAACATCTTTCAGTCTGTTAAATTTTGTGTAGAGAAATGACATTAAATCAAGAATTCAAGGATTTTTATTTGTGTTTTCATTCAAAATGAGGAATGAAAGATAGATACTGAGGTCATAGTTGTCAGCAACAAATAAATAAGCAAATAAATAAAATAAGTCATAAGAAGATAAGAAAGACAAAAGAAAAAACTGTACATAGTGTGTCACACATGGAGTGTATTGCAACTAGGGGTGTCCCGATACCAGTTTTTTCAAGACTGAGTACAAGTACGAGTACTTCAGTTTAGGTACTCACCGATACGATACTGATACCAAGTAGCGGGGTTCATGTGGATTATTATTGTTATTATATAATATATTACTAAGCACAGTAACAGCCACTTTCTTAAGGTTTGGGAACTGGTGAACATTTGTGTCACTCCAAAACTTAATYGTCCATTTGTGTGCAGCTCTTCAGGCAGCGACAGTGATAACTGCATGTCCACAAGTTCAAGAACGAACTCCCCCTCCTCACTAGAAGGGACCACTCCCTTTGCGCTGGCGGAGAGATTGTTGTCTGTAGCAAGAGCAGCAAATGGGTCTTTGGTAAAGCGCATCACCTCTGTGGGGAGTGAAAGGCCATTCAGTCGGCTGGCAAAGTTGTCTTTTAGTTTTGCAACTAAATCCATCATCGCTGCTGTGAGAGGTGCCGTCTGTGTGATGCATTTGCGTAGCGTAGGAAAATGCAACATTCTTCCTGAGCTCAAGTCGGCAGAAAATAGTTCCAGTTTGGCTTGAAATGYGCGCGTCTGTTCCACCAGATCAATGACGGTTTTCTCTCTGCCCTGTAGTCTGAGGTTTAACTGATTTAAGTGTTTGAACAAATCAGAAAGGAAACACACATCTGCCAT
>NW_013952769.1:159272-161139 GCF_001266775.1 Austrofundulus limnaeus
TGTGTGATGCATTTGCGTAGCGTAGGAAAATGCAACATTCTTCCTGAGCTCAAGTCGGCAGAAAATAGTTCCAGTTTGGCTTGAAATGCGAGCGTCTGTTCCACCAGATCAATGACAGTTTTCTCTCTGCCCTGTAGTCCAAGGTTTAACTGATTTAAGTGTCCATGTCCAGCATCTGTTCAACTTGTTGAATATTAAACAGAATGAAAATGAAATGCAATTATCATAGAAAAACTGATGGGTAAATATTATGTTTGACAATAAAAAGGTAGTGCAAACTCTGACAAGTAGATAAGTTGGTAAATATATCACACCATAACTTTTGAAACCATTTATTTTATTTCAAACAGGGCTTTTTTTTATAAGGCCACACTTCCTCTGAATGTATTAACAAAACAAATACCGCAAAACAAATGCTGTTGTATATATTAAAAAACAAAATAAGTTATTTTTATACATTTTCCTCAACATGCAACTACCAAATTTAAATTAAAATGTAAACTATAACGTAAATTTTAGCAACACATCTATAGAAGTTTACTCTGCTTCAGTCTTAAACTGTTAAAAAAAAGACTAATAGTAATAAAGTGCAGTAAATTTCAGTTCAAACTTAAATGGAACTAAACCAAAATCTCAGAAGAGCCACAGTGAAAAATAAAATGCTTTTACAACAAACTTCCTTCCATATTCTGTTTATGTCTTAATTTGTTACATTTTTGCTACAAGAAAGAAAAAAAAACATCATTGAAGTTACTGCAACAACTGCTGCATAGTGCTGTTTATGAAGGCTACTGCTAGCAGCAGAAACTCTTTGAATTCTTTGTCATGTCTTGTCCTCAAATGTTGAATCAAATTGCTGCTGTTAAAACATCCAACTTTMDYTCCTCCTCTTGACAGTTAGCAGAGCACAGCAGACAATCTGCTTGTTTGGTGTCCTCGTGGCGATCTTAAAATATCTCCAAACTGCCGACATGTTACTTCTTCTTCTTCTCATTGTTCTTCTTCTGTTATTCGGGGGTGCGGTCGGAAATAACTTGTCAGTGTGTTAGCGCCCCCGCCTGGTATGGATTGTTGTTCACCCTTTGTGCTGCAGCGCAGCACAGGAGGGGACAAAAGCGGTATCGGTTAAGAGTATCAGCCGGCTTTTGATGCTGGTATCGGACCCGATACCGATACTGGTATCGGTATCGGGACACCCCTAATTGCAACATACAAACCTACACATTCAGCCACAGTAGAGTGATCGTTTCTAAATCTTAATCGCAAAAATACCATAAGATTACTCACAGTTAAAATTTTTAATATATGCCCAGAGAAAGATAAATTTAGCTGAAAAAAAATCATTTGAGAACAGCTAAAAAGTTAGACAACCATCGAATTTAGCAGAAAGCAGCCGAAGACAGCATTAAAAAGCTGAAATTTGCAGAAGATAAGCTGAAAGGAGTAGGAGGATGGCTGAAGTAGCAGCAAAAAGCTCAAGTTTCAAAAGGTTTCAAGGTTATTGAAGACAGCGTCATTCATTTTCAGTTATAGCAAAAAGAACTACAAAGTGAAAGAGCTAAAATAGAATAAATACCTGAAATACCATGAGTCATAGCAGGAGCTGAACATTTTGATATATAAATTCTTCAAATAGCACAAAAAGTATGGAGCGAGTTAGTCGACAAAAACACTGGAGGAACTATAATAAACAGGATGACTGTGTGAATGCTCAGTAAGTATTCACACTATAAAATGACGCTGCACAACTTGATAGTGTTGTTTAGACCAGTGTGTAAAATTGTGGTTATATATCTATATCTATCTATCTATCTATCTATCTATCTATCTATCTATCTATCTATCTATCTATCTATCTATCTATCTA
>NW_013952769.1:161764-164596 GCF_001266775.1 Austrofundulus limnaeus
AAGTAAAAGTACTGAGTAAAAGTGAGCTGTTATATTTTCCAAAATGACATTTATTGGGAGGAGACTTCTCCAAAAAATATATTTTCTAACGGCGTGCAGCTGTGATGGGTTGTGTACAAAGTAATATGGTGTCAGAATGGTATATATTTATACTTCTCATCCAAACACAATTAAATTCACTCTATCCAGGAGACAATTTATCAGGATAGTATTTCTTTAAGTAATAAAAACTTGGAATAAAATAGGAGTAATGACTTTCTACTTCTTACCTTTTTAAAAAATGTAGTGAGTGTAAAATACAGATAATTGTGTAAAAATGTAATGAGTAAAAGTAAAAAGTACGCTGAAAAATAATTACTCAAGTAAAGTACAGATAACCAAAATTTCTACTTAAGTACAGTAACAAAATATTTGTACTTAGTTACTTTACAACTCTGAAACCCAGTAACCGGTTATACGTATACTGCAGTATTATTACTGTTAAATTTGTATATTTTTCTTTACAGTATTTATACTGGCTGTCACTTTCTGATACTGTGTGCTGCTACTCTCCATCACCTGTACGATGCTCCTGGAATTTTAATTTCCCTGAATTAATCCTCCCAAGGCATCAATAAAGTTCTTTTTAATCTCATCTCTAATCTAGAAATTCCTGTTTGTGAGTCGGTCCGAGCCAAGGCTTCAGTCAGCAGGGTCGACGGTGAAACAGGATTAGAATCAGGGTGAAGATCAGCACAGAAATCTGCCTTTTCATCCTATTAAGGTTCCTTTAAGTTAAACAGAGCCCTGTCTCACATCTGACGGGGGGGGGGGGGGGGGGGTGCTCTCAGGCAATCAGCTCCAAAAACCGCCGGTCCACAGAGTCCACCTCCTCAGCCGTCTTCGCCCTGAGCTGGGTTTCACTCACCAGGACTTTCTAATTAGACTTTCAGAGCTCAGAGTTAAGGCTCGTCTAATTGGATGCCCGTTTGAAGCCCACTCTGACTCCGAGCCGAGCCCCCACCCCACTCGGCTTCAAACAGAGGCTGTGACAGACCGCAGAGACAGAGCTGTCTGGTCCCCGTGTCTCTGCGTGTTTGCATGTTTAGTCTGAGGTGGCGTTGGTGTCCCCGCTCGCCTGTCACTGGTCAGTGTCAGAATCCGCAGTGTTCCTGTGACCGGGATCTGAAGGGGCAGGGGGGCCGCGGGCCGTCTGTGTCATTTAACGAGGCGAAAGGCCTCCGGGGCTTGACTCTACATGGTCAGAGCAGCGCGTGTCGCTTTAAATCAGCGACAGAGAGGAATGAGAAGAACGAGCGAAGACACTGAGCAGACAAGTTCCAACTAAACAGACAATTTTCTGTCAAAGCACTGACGTCCAGAAGCAAAGATATCATTTTATAGTCAAAGAAAATGTGAGTTATCAGCAATTACTGTCAACAGTTTTAAAAGCATCCATTCTATAATTGTACAACATTTGTTCTTCATGAAGGATGTTTTCATCAAACCAACCAAGAACGACACCATCTGATGAAGATGACTGTCTGAGGTCATTTCAGTTCTTTTTGTTTTGAGGAGGATTTGCCTTACAGGGAGTTTATTCAGACATGCTGCCTTTCTCTACTTTATATCTAAAGAAATGCTGCTTTCTAGGTGATGTATATAAAGCATGAGCAGTTATCACAGACAAAGCTGCGTTAGGATATCAGTAAAGAACAAACTTTAACACGGTTCCAGTAAACTGGACCTCTGCATTAGACACACCCACGGAACACGGATCCTGTTGGACTGATGGTTTCAGTCCAGAAATTACCAGCTATATAAAGAAAAACTGATGTAAAACTGTTGCATTTAGTCACTTTTTTCAAGCTCTAATTAGTGCTGGATGGTATGACCCAAATGTTATGTCACAGTCATTGATATAAATTACTGGATTGGGCGTCACGTGACCTGAGCGTGCTTCGCAAGGGGGATTTTTATGCATTGAGCTAATGCTAATGCTAAGCATTGAAATCAATGAGCAGAACGTAGCTCGGTGCAAAGAAACACTTTATAAACGTATAAATGGTTCAAATACTTTGCTGTAAAATAGATTGTTACAACACGTTTACAAGAGCAAAAAGGGTTATGTTTCACAGGTATATACAGTATTATACATATTTAACCAAAATTAATTATTTTAATCGTGAAACCTGTACACTAGCATTAAAAAGCTTCAATATTCATGTTTAACCTATCGATTTTATCTGTTGTCAAATATATTATTTACTGGTCTTAAACATGTGAAATTTGGACTGTATTGGATTGTTGACTAGTTACACTGCATAATAATTCAGAAATTATCATGTAGACTCTCTAATGACACTAACGTAGTGATTGAGCATCATAAACATAAGTAGTCACGTTGTCAGACAGGTTTATTCAGATATTGTCTACATCCAGTAGTGTGTGTTTTTTTTAAATTTCCAGACAAAAAGGAGAAACAAAAAGTGTGCCAGCTGTGGGTCGGCTTCAGATACAGCCTGCATCATTGTGAAACTGAAGAATAACTCTTTGTTATAAAAATAAATTCATTAAACAATTCTTTGTGACATAAAATATTTTTTTTGTTTTTATCGATGTTAAAATTATTGTAGTTTACAGCAAAAACCTTTATAGATTTAAACTGACAGTATAAATACACATATTGTATTGTGTACATTTGCAATTCTATAGTTGTTTTATTGAAATATTTGTTAAACACACACACACACATTATATATATATATACATACATACATACATACATACATACATACATACATACATACATACATACATACATACATACATACATACATACATGCATACATA
>NW_013952769.1:165324-177352 GCF_001266775.1 Austrofundulus limnaeus
GGCTGAACTACAACATAAAAATGAACGGCTGGCAGGAAAGTTGACATTTTAAACCTTAATAAAAAATCGATACAGGGCTTTACAATATCGATACAGTATCGGGAAATGAAATATCGTGATATTTCAGTGTATCGATATTTTCTTACACCCCTAGTATGAATCTCCAGCTGGTCAGAACTCATTGATTTTTTTTGAGAAAACACATGGGAAATGCAAAATACTTATTTTAAGCCACTGTTAGTCATTTAAAATTAGTTATTTATTTAAAATTCCCATAACTATAAAATTCACAATTTCCTCAGCTTCATTTTGAACCATTGTTTGTAAAAATCGAGTAAGAAATAAGGAAGTTATAAGAGTTTTTCATCAGGATGACGCCTGACAGTCCATTGACCTCCACTCATTTTGTTGAGGCTCCTCAATGCAGAACAGAGCTCCAGTGTGTGCACGTCAATGTAGCTAGCAACGCACTAGCCACGCCCAATCCAGTAATATACATATATTTCAATGGTCACAGTACTTTCAACAATTACACCGGTATTTTTCTTTTCATCACAGCTCAGCTGATTATGAAATGTACAAACACTGCTTAGTTACTCTTTTTCTGCAACACAGAAACTAACTTCTTTATTTTACTGTACTGTCTGTGTTGCTTTTCCCTCCTCTACTTGTCTTTTCTAGTCACACATTTTGGTCCAGTTGTGAAGGAGGGTTGAGCAAAGATCATTATCTGGCCTATTGTTTTATGTTATTAAAGTTTAACGGGACGACTCAGCCTCTGTGCACCAGTCAACTACACCCCAGTACAAAAACCACTTCCCCCAGGCTTTTCACAATAGAAGCACGTTAACGTCTCCATACATTTACATCGTTCATTAAATCTATCCATGCACTTCACCGAAGAGGGGTGTACTACCAGTGGTGGGTGGTGCTAATTCTAATTTTAGTTGCTCAATTTCAAAAGTACTCGTCAATTTATTTAGGTCCGCAAGTTCAAAAGCACATTTGCTCAACGAAACTTAGCAGAAGCTAAATAGAAAGCGCAAAATTATCACTGTTCACCAGAAAACCTTCAGGTAAGAGGCAAGTCAGCACTTTACTGCCATCTACAGATAAGATTATTTTCTTTCACAGATTGACAAATCTCGACGCAGTATGGGGAGGTGATTATTCGAAACAGACTTTTGAGTCATGGTCTTAAAGCAAAAAATAGTCGTGGATTGCTAGTTCTGCTGCTTTATAGTCATTTTCTTATGTTTATGGTAGGGCTTCAGTAAGAAAACATGCAGATATATTAGTAATTTTAAACTGTTTGTTGTAAAACTGAAGCAATGCATTCTGGTTAGGCTACAGGAAGAAGAACAAGAACCCGTTCTTTTCAAAATAAGAGCGTGAATTTAAACTGTTTCATGTTTCTTTATTTATTATTATTTATTTATTTATTAGTTATTGCCATGGTGTCCCTCAGAGAGGAGGTACAAACTGCACAGCAGAGCATGGTTCTGGAGATCAGAACTGCAGGTGGACTGTCACCCAGTGAAGAAGCTTCCTGCCACACTAAGAAAGCCGTCACACAGAAAGACAGTAAATCAGAGTATAAAGCTCTGTCAACACAATGTTGCCTGAAGGTTTGCTGTTTCCACACAGTGGAGCTTCATTGTGTTTAGTAGAGATGGCTTTCCCCTCCAATGTTAAAGAAAAATGATGACAAAGTTAAATGAATTATGTGGCTACAAAACATAGTGAGCTTAGACGGCTCTTTCCCTTTATTTTTGATGAAATTGACAATCGAATGTGAAACATTATTTGTGATTAGCGCAACTGAATTCTACATTTAGAAAGCGCAAATCCCCAAATCATTTAAAGAAATTAGTAAAAACCCTGAGGCGCAAAGGAGAAATTTAGGTCCGCAATTAGCGCATTTGTGCTTTAGGGGACTAGTGCCCACCACTGTAAACTACACTCAGCGATGGTGAAAACGGGACTTTTTTTTAAACATCAGTCAATATAAGCAGCAGAATCGCCACCTGCTGTTAGTCATTGAGAAGCTGCTCCAAAAATAACATTAGCTTGCTAATGCGCATAGCGGTGCTGCGAGGAAAAGTGTCCCAGCGAAACAATTTGCGACGTAAGATTCCGAACGTGTTCAGGCTCTTTAAACCGGTATTCAGAAAATCCATATCATAACAAAAAAAAAATGGTTTTAGGTACAATCCAGTAAATTGCCCAGCACAGTAAACCTTTGTTCTTCAAGTAGTGAAGGAGGCCTTAGCTGTTCATCAGTCTGATTCTCCAAAGAGCCATGTCCATAACTTTTCACTGCAAACAAACAAATTATATAAATGTACGCGGTTTATGTACTATAATTTGATATTTAAAAATATATGGCACATGTCTTTTGAACAGCCCAAAATAACTTAAACCTACAGTTTTTTGTTTGACTGATTTATTTTTGTAAATCACTATTTCAATAAAAATCATTATACTATTTAGATGGTTTCAGCTCATATAATCATTTAATACTATTTATTTTTCAAATTTGATTATTTATTAAATACATTTAACCCAGTGCAGTTCTGTCATGGTATGATTTTAAATATAAAGCACATCCAAAACCTTTTAATTCCTATAATATGAACGATGAAATGTGTTGATATTTATGGTAAACTACTAAAAGATTTAAAAGGGAGTCACTTACAGAACATGGGGAGTTTTTAGTTTTGTTTTGTTTGGGGGGGGGGAGGTAAACATGAGAGACTCATCTTTGCTATAATATGGGACAAACAAGTGTTAGTCTGTTACAGTTCATATTATGTAATTAGAAGAACTGAAGCAGTGAATGTCACAGAGCTCTCTGCTGCGCCTGGCCTCACCTCATCGGACATCACAAAGACCCGCCCTGCTCTGCTCTGATTGGATAAAACTGAGGCTCTGGTGTTTGTTGATTGCGTTTGTTTGATTTGCTGAAAGCAGTGTCCGTTTAATCCTGGATCATTAGACCGGGCAGCTTTAACAAGACCACAACAGAAAACAACCAGAGGTTGTTTTTTATTTCCCCCAAATTTTAACAATTTATGGAAATCCTTCGTGGAGATGGAGAACAATGAGCCCTGCAGGAGGTGGGGATAAATCTCAGCTCAGTGTTGTATAAAGCAGTGGTTCCCAAACTTTTTATCTTCTGACCCACAAAATATCCATGGCAAAAACTTGTGACCCCAAATATTACTGGTCTGAGTACACGAACTCCGTTAATAACCCTAAAAACACAGGCTTTTTGACTATCTAAACAGTTTGTACACAAATATAAATACTTATTTATACTTATTTTGTGTTTTTGTAATAATTATAGGGAAAATATGACATCAGCAATTATTTTATTACCCTTTAAATTGATTTCTGGAGATTATCCAAGGTGCTTCATGACCCATGATTGGGTCCCAAGCCCAACGTTGGGAACCAAAGTGCAGTGGTTCCCAAACTTTTCAGCTTTTGACCCACAAAATAACAGTAGCAGAGACCTGTKCCCCCAACTATATTTGATGATAAATATTTATATCAGGTCAACAAAACATGGGCATAGTAACAATATTTTTTATACTACATTTATCCATTTTAAATATACTAACCTCACTCCTTTGTAACAACTAAGACAAAAATGTAATTAATTCAGAAAATCTTTTCAGGACCCCACCTTGATGTTTCCCCAACTTTGGGAAACACTGGTATAAAGTACCACAAAGTGATACTTGAGTAAAAGTACAAGTATCTTACCAAAAAATTACTTTGGTAAAAGTTAAAGTCTCCTTTAGGAATATTACTTGAGTAAAAGTCTGTATCTGATATTTTTTGTACTCAAGTATTAAAATTAAAAGTATTGATTTAAAATGAGCACTTAGATTTTCTTTAAGGACATTTATTAGGAGGTGACCTCCTCAACAAATACAGGAATGACTGTTGTATTAAAATAATTAATTTATGTTAAATTTAGGATGCACTAGTCCAGCTGTTTCAGTTTATATACATATATCAAGGCTGCACAAACCTTTTCTCCAAAATGAAAATCTATCTGAGGGCTGCAGCCAAATGTAATAATATAATTCATGAAATACAAATACTTCTTAAGTACAGTCCTTTTATTTTAATGATTATGTCCTGTTGGAGTGTGACATGATTTGTTTGTGTACAAACTAATACACTATCAGAGTTTTATATATTTATACTTCTCATTCAATCACAGTTAAATTCGCTCTTATCTAGGAGGCACAATTTATATGGAAAGTTTTAATTTTTTTACAATAACAAGCTGGAATGAAAACAAGCAAAAATGAAATAAAAGTAACGACTTTCTACTTCTTGCCTTTTTTAAAAATGTAAGAAGTAGAAGTAAAAAGTAGGCTGAAAAATAATTACTCAAGTAAAGTACAGATACCCAAAAATTCTACTTAAATACAGTAAAGAAGTATTAGTACTTAGTTACTTTACAACTCTATCTCAGCTAATACCACATCAAATATCTGCTGAATATCTGGAAAATCTGACTCAGTTAATCAGTTGTAGACGTTCATCAAACTGTTACTTTTTGAGTATCATTAAAATCTGTTTAGTGGTTGTGAGATATTTTGCTAACACACACACAAAAAACTCAAATTATTGGTGGGTAATTATTAGCAATAGAGCAGGAAAATGCTAATGTCTTCCCGGAGCGTGCGAGGTGCTTGTGTGGATTATAAAACTGCACATCATTTGCATGGCCTGCCCACGCTTTTACAGCATCGCTCCCATGAAAATACAGTGATGCTGATTAAAAGTCAAAATCTGCACCCTTTGCTCTGTCGACAGGAGGAATATTTGATTTTTGTTAAGTCATGCTGAAATGTAGCGTCCCTGCGTCGGTTCACTTCCTGCTCTCTGAACCTTTGCGGCTCAGCCTGAAGAAACGTGGCGCTGCGGAGCGTGACTTACTGGTGCAGGAGGACTCTGGAGGGTCACTGTCAGCCCGATAGAAACCGTTCTGGCAGGGACAAACGTTGGCTCCTCGTGAACCGGTGCGGCTGTTGGACGGGCAGGGAGCGCACGATCCCTCTCCGAATTTGGATTTGAAAGTCCCAGGGATGCAGGCTACGAGAGCGGGAGAGGAAGACAATGAGAGGTGGAGGAACAGAAACATAAACACACACACACAAACAAAAAAAAACTGTACTGCCACTTATCTAAAAGACCAGCAGCTGTCGCATCTGTCATGTAACAAAACGGATCCTCTGAAGTACCTGCAAAGCTCGGTGTGTACGTGCAAAACATCGAGCACTTAAGCACAAGGGCCTTATCTATACATCTGCATCGGCTCCTTCCTCCTCATCCTCTCTGTGAGGTGACATTAATCTCCCTAAACGGGGAGCCACAGTGACAGCAAAGTTTTGTGTTCGAGAAGAAGAAGGAGGAGGATAAAGATGAAGACGACTGCTGACAGGAGATTGCTGTTGTCAGACAAACAAGGATGGAGAACACTTCAGAGAAAAAGGATCCACCCTAAACCTATCAATCAGTGTCCGCTCAGTCCTCAGCTCCCCGAACCGGCTGCTGAATACAAACAAGGCCTCTACACGCATGCAGAACGGCTCCATAATAAGCCAATAAATCAATCCAAATGAAGGGACATCAAAACAGACGTGAATTAGCCGAGCAGAGTTATGAGAAGAAAATACAAAGTTATCTTAGGCGACGTGTCCAAGCGATTAATTCGAATTCCTAAGTGTCGGGCTGAAAGTTGGCTGATATCGAAGTCTTAAGGATAAACCAGTGTTAGCCGAGACTTAAGGAGGATTCAGATAAAGGGGATTAGCAGCAAAAGGTCTGGATATATTGCCCACCAGAGTCCCATGTTTTACTGTTCGCCACATTCCTAACCGGTGGTGTCAAAGTGGGGTCTCTGGCAAACATCTGTCGTGTCAGCATGACGGCTCATAAACCCCGGCCTGAGGGAGAGGGGAGAGGGCGATTAAGTAGTTAGGCTAAGTGGGCTTTCGGTTTAGCTCCACCCCAAATGCAAACAATGGCAGGGTTTTCAAACGCCGGCACAGCTAATACCCCGGTTAGAACAATACAACACCTCATCTTCTTCAGGCGTCGCCACAGCCGATCTCCGGCTTCCATCTCAACTTTTCCCAGCCTTCTCTGCCACACCCACCCACCTTTACTACATCTGTGGTCTTCCTTGTTTCCTCCTCCTTCCTGGCAGCTCCACAGTCAACATCCAATATGTCCATTTATAGCTCCTGTAAACTAAACGTCCCAAATTTCTCTGGCTAAACCCATATTTGGAACCAGAGTCTGCTCACTGGGGATGTGGAACTTTAAGCCCCACCTACACACATGACGTGTCACATGACCTTTTCGTTTAAGCTTGAAATAACTATTTAGAGCCACTGTATGTGTAGAAGAAAAATGATTATTAGCACATACAGCAGTAAGGAACTATGCTAATCAATAGAGCTGTAAGACAATATAAACAATGAAATATCATGATTTCATCTCCTGATGCTGTATCGATTTATTAAGGCTTAAAGTGCCCGTGACATGCCTATCCTTCAAATACAAAAAGTTAAAGAAAATATCTTCATATTTAAGAAAATTGGCATAGTACACAAGATTTAACCCATTTTTCTTACATAACTGGCCTATTTTCCTTTAAATTTGTTTCAGCTAAAGTGAAACAGGAAGTGACATCAAAGGGGAACTCTTTAACAAAGAAAACTCTCTGGTCTTTCTTTATTAAAACATTATTATTTGAACTCTGACTATCTCTCTCTTAAAGGGACTAAAATTATCTAAAGAAACATCAAAAGATTCCCTGCTGTTGTACCCGTTGTAGCAATGCTCTGCTCGCATGCAGACCTTCCCCTTTGACATCACTTCCTGTTATTTCACATGGAAATATCTCAACAACTGTTCACCTCAATGGTGTGAAATTGCTTTTGCAATAACTTATCCATGTTATCTTTCCAAAAGTGCAATCACATTTTTCACAAAACATTGATGTCACAGGCACTTTAATGGATAGGTGTAAGAAGAAATGTGAAATAAAAATGCAATTCTTCTGATTGCATAAAAATAAAATACATTTAATAACATTTTGATGCATGTAATAAATGGTGTGCACTTTATCCTGAATTTTTTTAAATTAAATCTTTTGAAGAGAAAATGGTGATATATTGCCTTGCTTACAGTATCACAATATATTGCAATATATCATATTGTGATCCCTGTGTTGTGTATCGTATCACCCAGTTCTAGCCAATACACACTTTAATCAACAACAATCAACACCAGAACTAAAAAACATTCTTAGGACTTGAAACTTGAACTAAAACCGGTCAACAGCAAAGGTTGGTCCCATTCTGGTGTGAGGTCTAGAGGTCCAAATTTCTCAGCCTCTCTAACTTTGCTGACAAACTGCCCAGACTGAACTGTCCCTCCAAAAAAGTCATTTTAATCCAGTTCATTTTGGTCCCTCCCAATAGAGATCTACTTCCTGTCTTTTTGTTAGAGTCAAATCAAAGCATCCCAGCAGGTAAACCTTTCTTTCCTCCAAAATAAAATGTTGTACAATAATAAAAGAACTATAGTGAAAAGGTTTTTATTTTACAAAAGGAAGAATCGGTTCTTCACTACGAAGCATGTGACACTTTACAAAAAGGGAAGTAGTTTTATTCATCTAAATTTATGTGATCCATCAATTTATCTAAATATACTTTTAACTGTCTTATAATTTAAAGACAGATTTTTATTCAATCTTTTGTTCAACTGAACCATTATTTGCTTTTTTATGTCAAAGTTTGTTTATATTTAAAACACTTGAGATATTTTTCCATTTATATTTTTGGAATTTTAACCTTATGAGACACTTTTTTGTTCTTACATTTGTCCATGCATTGTGAGACATGGAAAAAACATTTGTGGGACAAAAGAAAATAGTAAAACAAAACAAAAGTGACCCGTGATTAAATTCTTTGTGTTTATTATTTTATACAATAATCTACATTAAAATAAGCACCTTGTCAGTAAATAATGCTTAAGTACAGAAGCCTAAAGCTGTCACAAGAATGAAATTATTTTTAAACTGCATCTCGTTATAACGAGAAAACTATTTCGTTATAAAGAGAAAACTATCTCATTATGACAAGAAAACGATCTCGTTATAACAAGAAAATTATCTCGTTATAACGAGAAAACTATCTCGTTATAACAAGAAAACTATCTCGTTATAACGAGAAAACTATCTCGTTATANTTATAACGAGAAAACTATCTCGTTATAGCAAGAAAACTATCTCGTTATAACGAGAAAACTATCTCGTTATAGCAAGAAAACTATCTCGTTATAACAAGAAAACTTTCTCGTTATAAAGAGAAAACTATCTCGTTATAAAGAGAAAACTATCTCGTTATAAAGAGAAAATTATCTCGTTATAGAGAGAAAATTATCTCGTTATAAAGAGAAAACTATCTTGTTACAACGAGAAAACTATCTCGTTATAACAAGAAAACTATCTCGTTATAAAGAGAAAACTATCTCGTTATAACAAGATAATTATCTCGTTATAACGAGAAAACCATCTTGTTATAACAAGAAAACTATCTCGTTATAACGAGAAAACTATCTCGTTATAACGAGAAAACTATCTTGTTATAACAAGATAATTATCTCGTTATAACAAGAAAACTATCTCGTTATAACAAGAAAACTATCTCGTTATAATGAGAAAACTATCTCATTATAACAAGAAAACTACCTTGTAAAAACGAGAAAACTATCTTGTTATAACAAGATAACCATCTCGTTATAACATGTCATGATTTCTTCTGGTTTGCCACTTTCACAGAAGTTTATTGCCTGGATGGTGTGATGGAGAACACGACTGATCCAGTATATAAACAAAACGAACAGAATTATTTGGGTTTGTGCTCAGATGTTGCAGCTAGTAGCACATAATAATATTCACTCTCTGAATTCAGACACTATTTCAAAAACATTATTCAGTACTAACTTGTCATTTTTTAGTCTAGAAATGTGTTCCCCTTGCAGATTTCTTCTTCGTAAAAAGGCATATAATGGATCAGTCGTGTTCTCCATCACACCATCCAGGCAATAAACTTCTGTCAAAGTGACAAACTAGAAGAAACCATAACTTGTTATAACAAGATGGTTATCTTGATATAACAAGATAGTTTTCTCGTTTTTACAAGATAGTTTTCTCATTATAATTAGGTCCAGTTTAAAAATAATTTTGTGTCATGTGGCAGCTCTACGCTTCCGTACTTAAGGCTATTCACTGGTGTTTAGTACAATGAACTGATCCATACTCAGTGAGTAATTATGATCAATAATCATGATTACAGTGTTGATCAAAATAATCATGATTAGAATTGTTTTCATAACTGAGCAGATTTTTTTCTCCTCCTGCTCCAACTTCTCCCTCTCATTCCCACTGATTCTGTTCCGTCTCGACTGAGTTTCATCCCTTTGGTCTCTGCTGCACACCTCCACCTCTCTGGTCTCTCTTCCACCTGCTTCCTGCACTCCTCACAGGTCAGTGTCATCTGCAAACAGTAATCCACAGGGGACCCCTGCCTGACCTCATCTGTGCACCTGTCCATCACCACCACAAACAAGAAGAGGCTGATCTCTGATGTAATCCCACCCCCACCTGGACCCCATTTGTCACTCCTACTGCACATCTCACCACCTGTCTCTCTGTCCTTGTCCAATAAAACGCCCCTTTTTTAAATTTTTATAACTCCCACATCAAATTCAGACTCTGTTTTCTCATCTGAGTGTTTTCTCTCTCCCTGAAACGTAGCAGCACTGAATCACCCCTCTGTCTTGTTTTAATCCATTACCCTCTTCAGAGGGCACAATGATTCTCCTGTTTTTTTGTTCCTCTCTATCTCCCTCCATTGTCTCCCCTCTCCTCATCTTCCTCGCCTCCTCTCTCCATCTCGTGCAGCGCTTGGCTGCGAGCGGCCAGACCAGCGGTAAGAAATGAAATGTCTGAGTGATTAATGTCACTGTGGCAGTGCTGGCTCACGTTGGCCTGAATGGTGTTAATGAGTGTGGCCGCCTGTAGATTAACTAACAGGAGGCCGTTGAGGAAATTACACTTCCTCATCACAAGCGCTGGCAGAAGCCCTGGAGAGTTTTTTATCAGGCGTTGGCGGCAAGCTTTTAACCTTGAGCAGCCAAACGGCAACGAATGAGCTCTCCCGTGGATGTCGGACATGATTTCTCACACCCATAGGTGCGAGGAGGTTTGCTTGTGTGCCGTCGACGTCCTGCACCTCCTCCCGTCTCCATTCTTCTCCTGTTAGCAGCTGTTCCTGTCAGGGCTTCGGCTATTCACGCCCTTTCTCTCCCTATCTCTCTCTTCTTCCAGCTTCGTCTTTCTCTTCTATTATCTGCATTTGCCTCGTGAAAATCTATTGGCTCTCTGTTTTGTTCCGTCCCACTATCTTTCTCTCCCTCCTGTCCTGCTCGCGCAGTGTTTGTATGCAGCTCCTCTCTGCAACACCTCATTAATTCATGCTCTCCTCCACCCCCTCCCCTCCCACTTTCAGGAGCCAAACAATAAAAGCAGGGAGAGGGGGGCACAGGTTGAGGTGACTTGAGCACAAAAAAGAGGCGTTGGTTGGGCAAAAGTTGAAAAATCTGAGCCCCAAGCCCCCGATACCGGGGGCAGCACTGTTTATTTTTCTATTTCTTTTAACTTCTTTTAACTTCAGATGTGTCAGTTGAACCTGGACATGTTTGGTATCAAAAGAAACCTAAGAATCTTGGCTAAAAGCTCATGGAAACTATTTTTTACATTAAAGGCCGGTGTCACACTACAAGAAAATCAGGCCAATTTTTACCTTCCAACAATCTTAAGGAAGTCCAGATTATCATGATGGCTCTAAAGATAATCTGAGCAGATATTCCTGCCGTGTGTGGTGAGTTAAGAGTGATCTAGTCGGCTCGGAACGATGTCGGGACCGCTCCGACCTCAAATCATATACACTGCTCAAAAAAATAAAGAGAACACTTAAACAACGCATGCTAACTCCAAGTAAATAAAACTTTTGTGAAGCACATTCAACTCTGTACAGAACAAAGTGCTCAATGCGAATATTTCATTGATTAAGATCGGGAGTTAGCGTGTGTTGTTTAAGTGTTCCCTTTATTTTTTTAGTGTTCCCTTTATTTTTTTGAGCAGTGTATGTTCAACATGTTTGATTTTTTGGCCTGATATCACAGTGTGTGTAGTGTTCACCTGAGCTCTCAGCCTGTTGAATGAGACGTGTAGCCAATCAGAAAGCGAGGTGATGTAAACACGGAGGGTATTCCAAATACAGAAGACAAAAAACTGTCATGACTCACCAGAAAGTCTGCTGGATGTTAAAAGTCCTATGGAATTGTTTTTCCTCTGGTAAAAATAGTCCACAAATGATCAACATTGTTTCTTCCTCGTTGCAAATGTTTATTTACTCTGAACTCACGTCTCTGGAGGTCATGTAAGATTTTTTTCTCAGACAAATGAATTCTCGTGAGATTTCAGGAAGTCTCGTGTGATTTAATATCTGACAGTTCCTGAATGAAATATATTTTCGTGTGTGGTGTGTTGTCTCTTGCCACACACTGTAGGACCAAACCTGGTAGATCCAGGATATTTTCTCCTCTCGTGTGGCTCTATCAGTCTTTGAAAATCGGCCGACTGTTTTAAAATCTTGTAGGGTGACTCAGCCTTAACAAACACAGTTCAAACGTCAAGCAGTTGAATCAGAAAGTAAACAAACTGTATAAAATGGTGTCATTGTAAATCTGTAAATACATTACAACAAATCTGTAAATACATTACAACAAATCTGTAAATGAATTTTTTGACGTTATTTTTTTAAAGCAAGTCAAATTAGATACCTAAATATGTTGTAAAGTGGGTTGAAAGGTTTTTTTTCCACTTGATTTCGAGTGAAAATGGTCCAACTGAATCAAATATAGT
>NW_013952769.1:177822-179633 GCF_001266775.1 Austrofundulus limnaeus
ATATAAACATAAATAGACTGTCAAATGAAAAAAGTATTCAGGTGAGAGTGAAAAAAAATTAAAAATTACTGTATATTCCAGCCGCAATATCTGTACAACCACAGTAGCTGTTTTAATACTCACACTTCTAGTGAAATCTCTCAAGTGTTAGCTTTATTTCGATACCAAGATTATTTAAGTAGAGTTTTTAAATGCTGAGACACATTCAGTTACATTTCAGCAAGGTATTCTGAGCAAAAAAATTTAAGAAAACCCCTTTGGGCTTAAGAGGTTAAATACACGTACCCTGGCACTGGGTGCTGTCTGCAGACGGCTCAAAGCCAGCGACGCAGGTGCACGAGCCCACGGGAACCATCCACTCACCGTCCCCGTTGCAGTACAGCTTCAGGGGGACAGAGAGCTCCATGGCGTTGGCTACGCACGCCCCCGGAGCGATCACCAAGGAAGTGGCTTCCGCTCCCGTGGCGGTCTCGGGGAAGACGGCAAAATTGGCGATGGTGGTGGAACACTTCTTGAAGAAAACCCTGACGGAGATGAGGGACATGCAGGCCCCCAGGTCCTGGAAGGCCAGGTAGAACCCCGCCTTGGAGAGGGGGCCGAAGCTGCGCACTTTGGTGTTGATCCTGCCCGCCTCGAGCAGGGAGAAGCTCTCGTCTGGCGCGATGGTGTCCACCTTCACGTACGGGGTCTCCCTCCACAGGGGGCTGGTGTCCGTGGCCGTGTCCCCCTCGGACTCGTAGTAGAACAGGTTGAAGGTCTCTTTGCAGGAGCCCGGGATGTTGGGGATGCTGGCGCAGTCGCGGACGGAGAACTTGAGCTCCACGTAGACGCGCAGCACGCCGCGGCGCGGGACGAAGTCGGTCCTCAGCCAGTTGTTCTGGTTGGGCTGCTTGACGTTGCACACCTGGTAGGTTCTGATCGGGCTCATGGAGTCGTCGTAGCCGCTCACTTCCTCCCACTGTGGAAACAACGAGAAGCACAGGAGGAGGAGGTGAAGGGAAAGAAATGACAGCGGTCGGCACGGACGGCGCAGACGGGGAAACAAAGACAGCTCAGTTCTGAGGTGCAGCAAAAAAAATTAAAAAATCCTGCATCTAATATATTGTTTGTTGACATTATCTAATGCTTCCTAATGCAAACTGTTCAAGCATGGAAGATGTTCAAAACAGTCCTGTGGCGCCTGCTATGAAGAGATTACACAAAACACACACACACATTCCTGCAGTGTGCTGCGTACACCAGGCCTGTGAGGAATAATTTGCAGCTAAAATGCTTCTAATTGCATGAATCATTCAGAAAATTCCAATCATTATGGACTATTAATAGATAACATTTCCCATTAAAACACATTTCACACATTCTGATGGTTTGACTCGTTCTGATGCCAATCGCGTGCCGGAGGTCTGCAAGAAAAAAAAAAGAAACGAGGGGGTGAGTTTTTCAGCTGTGATTACACTGAATGTGTTGAATCCAAGCTTTATGAAAATCTATCCTCAGGAGATAAAACAGGAAGTGGAGGGACACCTGTCTGAGTTTTTAATGGTTTTCTCCTTAACAGTCACCCCTGAAACCCCTTAACAGCTTTTTGACTTTTTTTTTTGTTATATGTAAGGGTGTCATGCTAAAGGGAAGAACCGGAGGAAGTCGTCTGACACCCTGGTTTTCAAATTAAAAGCCCCCGGTAGTATCTGGAAATGTCTGCCCACAGGTGGAATAAATACTGGTAAAGCAGGGATGCCCAAAGTGTGGCCCGGGGGCCATTTGTGGCCCCTGAAATGATTTTGTGTGACCCCTGACTTCAGTTCAAGAAT